>NC_056733.1:1622226924-1622349424 GCF_019279795.1 Protopterus annectens | reverse complement strand
ATTCTTCTCCAATTCAATTAATCCTGCTGTCGTCCTTTGCAACCCTTTAATCTTACTTTGGGCACTTAAGTGACTGTGGCTTTCAGAATTGCTAAATTCTCAGCTAAATCTGCTATTTCTGTTTACATGGGTGGTGGTATGTTGGTTTCATTAATGCTGCTGTTGGGGTCCTGTCATGAAGCGCCTCTCTTCTATATTAATCATGCCATGAGTCCCAGAACTCTAAAGTCACTGTACCTGTTGCCATATCATTGTATAACATAATACAGCTCCTTTGTTTATCAACTGTGTTTAATCGCCAAGAATTACGGAAAATTAAAACAGAAAAAAAGTTTTTATTAATAATTATAATACTAAATTAATTAATAAAATGGAGGTATATTGACTGTAGACGTCTAACATTGCAGTCCTGCGCATCGCAAAATACAATGAATCACGCAGTAATGTAGTGAGGTCTTCGTTGCAGGCACACAATTCATGACGGGTGGTGTGTGTGTTCGTGTGTGTGTGTGTGTGTACAAAGAGTTAGAGAGGGAGCAGAGGGAGTAAGACAGACATATTAACGTGGGGGTGGCACTTGAACAGGCAAGCTGCTGCAGTCGATGAGGGGTTAATTACGGAGTTGCTCTCAATGCAGATGGTGGGTCTCGGAGTAACAAGGGGAACTGATGCGCTATAATCTAAAGTGAAAGTTGTCGCCTGGGAGACCCAGGAAGAGAAATGAAGCTTGAAAGCAGGGGAAAGGAGCACCCCTGCTATCATTAGAGTGAGCTGAGAGCTGTGAATGGAGCTGAAAGGATATGCTGCAGCGCCAAATACTATGACTGAACTCAACATGAATGGGGAAGTCTATATTGCACCTGCCATTAACTTTCCATGACGTGGAATACACAACAATGTGACAAAGTGATTTGTTATTAATACTGACCGCTGCCTGATGATGGACATTTTAACTCTGTTGGAGAGTTGCTAGTTTTCCGGACATACACGTTAACGGTAATTGAAACAACCCAATAGCTGGGTATTGCTATTAACTTTGCGTGCAGGAATCACTATTCCGGTCTATGATGCTTCAGGTAGGACGTCGACAAGGCTAGTAATAACTAATCCAAGAATACTACATATAGGGTAAATCCATAGCTGGAAAGCGTGAATGAAAGAAGAAAGCTCTGTTAATATGGTGATGGAACAAGAAAACATCAGTAATACTAATCTCATTTTGTTGAAGGCAGTCCGGATGCACTTGAAAACATCTTGAAGTGGACATAAAAAGTGGCAAGAGTACACTGTGGAATACAAAAAATATTACCCAATGACTGACGGAAGCCGAGGTTTGTGGGAAAATAAATTTTACCATTCCAAGTGCTTTGCCTCGGCCTCCCAGGAAAGGAGAAAAGACCCTTTAAACTCCTGATGCACAGCGTAATCACCTAACATTTCTGCGAGTTGCGTCTGAGTGAGGATCACCTGTCTGAGGCGACACAGGTGCGCTTTATGGAATGACGGGGGTTAAGAACTGTAAACAAATGCCTCAGTAAGAGGGCTTTAGTCGAGTTTTGAGGCAATGATAAAAACTATAGATGCCACTGCAACAAAAAAAAAAAACTAACAATTTGTTACAAGAACCCCCACGACCGCACTCGAAGTATCTAATACCCAAAAAGAAATGGCATCAAGCATCTCATATGGGATAGATAAAAAAAACAGCAGAATAATTTCAGCACACTAGTATGACAGACCCAGAAAGTTAACGGCAATTAAGTTACGAGTGGCGTGCTTTTGACTAATGCAAGGAAATTGCACCTAACTCCTTGCTTTGAAGTGTGAAATGCTGCCAGGAACTCTACACATTGCCCGCTAATATGGGAAAAAACGCGTAGCGTCCTTGGGATAGCCAGAGTTTGGGGACTGCGTGGCATAAGACAGTATTATTATGGTGTAATAAAAGATGGGAGATGTTTTATTTTAATAAATTTAGCCCCCTGGTGCCTCCTTGTGAAAGAAATGTTTCTAGCTCTTCCCAATGAGTGTCCACGAAATGAATGAAGGTGTTTTCGCGCAGAATAATCAATCCATTGGAGATGGCAGTAAAGCAGAAAACCTGGTTCCCTGGGCTCTCACTACACTGGCCACCGTGCTGATTACAACTATAGTGGTGGATATTCTGGGAAACCTACTGGTCATCCTATCAGTCTTCAACAACAAGAAGCTCAGAAAAGCAGGTAATTAGATTTAATTTAGTACCCCATGTTACTGGAACCCATGTAGTCTTCCACAGAATTAAAAACTTTCCCATAAGGAAATGTAAATTAAATAACGTAGATGGGAAATTTCACATAGGCAAAATGATGTAATTGTACATGAGTGTATGTATGTAAGACAGACAGACAAGTAGACTGATAGGCAGACAGGCAGGCAGACAGACACACATTTTCTCTTGTGTGCCTTTTTTGTTTGTCCCACAGTCTCACTGTGGCCACAGGGTTGTCATGGCCAAGCGATCATTTCTCCACTTCCCAAAATGATATGACACCAGACATGGGAGGCAAGAACAGGGGAGTGAGTGCCTTCATCTTCCAGGAAATGAGGAAAGCTTTCCTTCTCATCCTAACTCCTCCCCATTTCCTGTAGGTGCAGTGCAAATCAGCTATGCTATGTTCCTGTTAGTGTGCACATGCGTAGACTTGCTGTGCCTAGCTAGAGAGGGATGAGTCTCCATAATAAGAACATGCTCTACATGCAGTCTTCTTTCAAGCCTCATACAACTGAGGTCTATCTAAAAGGTGTATCTCCTGCCACATTATGAACCCCTTCCCCTAAAACTGGTGAGCTGGCATCAGCCATTCTATTCCAGACCTGCTCCTCCAGTATGCAGGCCATAATCTGAACATAGGTCATTTGTCCGCTAGCCAAGGATTTATCCCTCTATGCCATAAAGCCAGCAGATATTGTCTTCATTTCAAACAGAATATGCAATAATTCTTGAGCTATTCATTTAGAGACAAAAGTCATAAAATATTACTCCTGCGCATTTTGATATATTGTAAAGAATTCTGACAGCAGTGTGCATGGCATGAGATGTGTAGCCTGTGTTCTTGAATGTTTCTACAAATCTTAAACATCACATTTGTTGCTAACAGTTACTCCAAAAATGTGCTGCCCAAATAGTTTAATGTGTCAAAATATATTTACTGCCAAGGGAAGCCTAGATCTAGGTGTACTAATAGAATATTTCAATGGTTTGTCAAATCATCAGTACATTTTGCACTCAGGGGGACTCTTACTTACAAACTGACTTTGTAGGGATTTACATTTGTGCAGTAACCCATGCTTCCCTTTTAGATGGCTTTCTGCAAATTGCCAGCAATTGGTCATATAGCTGCTTACCTGCTTCAGCTTAACTTATCATGTCCACGTAAATCAGCCATAACAGTTGTTTCCTGACACTCTCCTCATTGTTGGCAGTATGAAATAGCTTATTTGTCAAAACCCTGACAAAGTAGCTTGATATGTACGCATTCAATTTAACTTTCAGGAAATGAAATGGTCTAATATCAGTTAAACTCAGCTTGTAATTCGAACCTTACCAAACTGTAAATGTTTGCAGTACCTCAAAATTATCCAGTTTCACCATAAAAACTCTCAATGAACATTTTTTTTCTTTTCTACCCTTTTGGACATTACATTCCTAATTTGTGTCTTTCGGCTTTTCCCGGTTAGGGGTCGCCACAGCGGAACTCCCGTCCATTAATGATTGGTAGTGGATTTTTACGTACCGGGTTACCAGCCCTGATGCACAACCTTCAACAAAGGCACGCCCCATTCACGTATGCCTCCACACAGAAGATGCTCTAGCTGAGAATCGAATGGGACAACGTCTTGCTATGAGGTGACAATGCTACCGTAGCACCACCACTGCAGAATTCCTAATACATACATTATCTTTTATACCAAATAAACCTCTGACTTTATAATCTCATAACTGTTTCTTTGACACCAAACTCTTCAGTATGTATTGCTTTTAGCTTTTGCTTCCCCAGACAATTAAAACTAAATTTGTTAACTAAAGCTTTGCATACTATAATACGATTATCCTGAAAGATACCTGTAACAATTTTGTAGAAATTCAGAGCTTCTGCTCACTGGTTGTAAAAGAGTCCTTTCACACTCACCTTTCTAATAACCAGTTTTGGCAGTCTGCCTAACCTGTCTAAATTTTTTTCTCTTCTAAGGTACCTATGATGCATTCCAACTCAGATCCATTTAACAGTATCACCATAGCATTTGTGGTTATTCAGTCATATACTCCAGCATGTATCCAATTATCTCATCAGCCTGATAATTCATCTGGTTAGTAAGGACTTGGGAGACTAACCTGTTGTCAACATTGACTTAAAACTCAGTACAGACAATAACTTCTGTAACAGCCTCTGCTCTGTCCTCATTTCAGATCCTGGTCTTACCAAGTTTAAGCAGTTCCATCTCACTTATATAAAGTAAAATATTATTGCCATTTGTACACAAATATTGCCTTGAGCCCATTACTTGAATCTAAATTGTGAATGCCAGTTACTGTAACATTTATAGCAGTAGTTCTTCTCTCTCTCCCTTGCTCTCATTCTCTCTGTCTTTATACACACACACACACACACACACACACACACACACTCATCTCTCACCCTGGATTGTATGTAGATCTGATACAACTATACATGCTGTCCCAGATTGTGTATGTTGGAAGGGGTAGGCAGATATCAACACATGAGAGATGTGTGTATAGAGAAAATGCAGTTATCGGTTAGGTAGCACTTTGATTAGAGAAAGTAACAGATTTGTTTAGTGCTTGACCCAATTATTAATAGAATAGTAGGCTCAGAAAATGATAGGCATGCCAACGTTTGCATCTTAGAATGTTAACAGTTTGAGTATGACTTTGGTTCTTTTTCAGTATAAAGCCTCTTCTGAACAAGCATAAGTTAAGAAAGCATAAGATCTGATCATTTTAATGTTACTTATTACCATGTTGCAATTATTTAGCAAAGGAATTTAGCCTCTTGAGTGCTTAAATTGGTCTGTCAATTGTTAAAATGTTAAAAAACAAATTTTCTTTGACTTCTTAGACTTGGAGGAATTTTCTACTAAAATGCATTGAAGTGGAATTGATAAAGAAACAAAAAGTATCAGTAACTAACTAAATAAATAAAGACAACTAAGTATGAATTCATAACATTTCCTTATTTTGTTCATGTCATATTTATATAGATTTGTACAAGGCAATTAGCATGCAGACTATTACAAGCCTAGCAGATAACCCGAGGTCAGAATAGAACCCTATACTTTGTATCTGTGAGATAAAGACCTTAGGTATTATGCTAACACCCCCCACGACTGACAATATATCTTTACATGTGTGAGAAGAACTTTAGTGTTGTTATCTACTAAAAGAGGTAGGGTCTCATGAAATTATTTATTTTTAGAACAGCTTCTGAAATACTTATATAATCCTATGCTATCTCCAAACTCTGGTCCCCACCCAGTTCGCATTTGTAAAAGGCAGATCATGTCTCTAAGCCATAGATGAGGGTAAGGTGGTTCACACAGCCTATCTAGATCTCGCCAAGGCTTTCGACACCATCTCCCACTCTGGAATTATAGATAGACTCACTAAACTAGGTATAAATCCCTATGTCACATGATGGGTTGCCAAGTGGCTCACTGACAGAACCCACACTGTGAAAGTAGCAGACTCCAAATCCAACTTCAGACCAGTGACAAGTGGAGTACCACAGGGTTCAGTCCTGGTTCCTCTCCTGTTTGGTTTCTACTACTTTGAAGTACAGGCTAACACAGAAAGTCTTTGGCTAATGACGTTTGCAGATGACTGCAAACTAGGAGCCATAATCAAAACTCCTAACAATGTGGATATCCTACAAAAGGGCCTCACTGAGACAAATGCCTGGTGTCAAAGCCATGGCCTCAAGCTCTATGCCAAAAAGTGCATTGTCATCCCTTTTGGTAAAAACTCTGTACCCATGAACTACCACATAGGTGGTAGTCTACTTAACACTGAAAGTGTGATAAGAGATCTTGGGACAAAGGTGGACTCTTCTTTGGTAATCACATAGCCACAGTAGTCAGGAAATCCTTCTACGTGGCACACCTCATCACAAAAGGTTTCTCATCCAGGAAGAAAGAAGTAATTGTTTCACTCTACTCATCACTCATTAGACCCATTATAGAGTACAATGCCCCTTTTGGTATGTATCTAACAAGACATCTACAACAACTGGAAAGGTCGCAGAAATACCTCACAAAGAGGATTACTGGCCTCAAACAGAAGCCCTACACAGACCTTCTCAAAAAACTCCAGCTTTTCTCCATCACATATCACCTACTCAGAGGTGATCTCTGCCTAACATACAAAGCTATGTCAAACCCAGAGCTGTTGGACATGCTCCACTTAAAGAAATCCCAATCCCTCCGAGCTACACGCTCTAGGGACCTAAACTTTGTCACCACAATAAACAGAACATGCTGGAGGGATAGATTCCTGTCCCAGAGACTTCCCATACTCTGGAATAAACTACCTATTTATATCAAACAAAGCTCCTCATTAGCACTCTTCAAGAAAAATCTTGATGACTGGATGGGAAATAGGAAATTCAGGTAAACCAGGGAAAGGAAGCCAACAAACTACTGAAACACAAAAACCAAGTCAGCAGCACCAAGACCCACCACAGGAAGTATCAGGAATCCAAAAAATGTGAAATAAGACAATTTATTGAAGCACTTTTCATTGCTTGTAATGTGGCAACTTCTTCACATAGGAAATTCACCCAGGGGATCACTTCAGTGGCTCTGCTCGACAGGGGCACAGGAAAATAATTTTCTTGGGTGGCGAAAGCCAGGGTACCTTTTTGGCTAGGCTTATATAGGCCCTAGGGCCAATAGCCTAGTACCTACCTATGAACCTATGAACAGTGCTGCCTGGGAAGAAGTGATAGTCAAGTGATGATAGCAATTAAAGGAATCTAAGAATGATGAATGGCAGACATCTTTGTGGTGGAGAGATGAAGGGTAAATAAATTAATTTCCATGCCTTTGTTCCGTTTTTAAGATATACAATCTTATATACCATATGATAGCTATAATTAAGAAATAGTTCACTTCTAAAACACACACACACACACACACACACACATACATACATATATATATATATATATATATATATATATATATAGAGAGAGAGAGAGAGAGACACAGAATGATGACGTAGGTTAAAATGCATGCTGTTGAATTAAATTTGTAAACAGCTTTATTTCTTTTCACCAATGCCCAATGTCATCTCTTCAGTATATTACAGCAGTTTATTATACCTTTTCTGGTCAGATATCACATGCAAACATAATAGGAATTATAAGATTATGAGATCACACAAAAACAAAACAAAAAAAGCAGAGACGAATAAGGCTGTGAGCTGTTAAAAAGCTGCTGCTGTGGCCCTGGTTTGGATCATTTGCATACCGAGTGACTCTTAACAAGTAACTTAACCAGATGGTATTATAAGGCTGTGTCTAAATGTGGTCTTTGTGGGTGTTCTACCCCATTAACAAATCCAAATAAATGAATAAATGCAACTGCCCAAAACACAGTTTGTCAAATCAAAGAATGAATAGCTAAGCTGTGTGGGACTGCTGCTAGGTCAAGGCTGCTGTTCACTACACTGGGAAGTTTCTCCTTTTCCATGTGCTATATGACTGTTGAGTTAGTAGAATGTTTTATGTGATTGTGCACCGATCTGTTGCATATATATAATTGGGTTGTGGACTGTTGGTCAAATCACCAGCTACAGCAACATCTGTTTGGTCAACACAATTTGGTCAATGCAGACAGATGATTAACAGGTATGTGAGATAGAGCCAGATAGGGGAGTATTCTCTTTTCTCTGAGGATTGTGCAATCTCGGTGTTAGTGTCTGTAATTAGTAGGAAATGGGGGAGGGCATGTAGGGGGCTTGCCCCCATACACAACACTTGCATTTGGTTTACTCCACTCTGGGGTAATCCCTGGAGCATGCACAGAATGTATCTGTGTTTGCTGAGTCAAAGTTTTAATGTTAGCATTCTTTGTGTCAGTGTAGCTGGTCATTTGACCATCTTCTCAACACCTATATATATATATATATATATATATATATATATATATATATATATATATATACATACACACATATACATGCACAAATACTTTCACATGTCACAGACATATATAAATGGACACAACAGATAGATACATAAATTTATTCTCATAAATATACCTCATATGGATCAAGTAAGTCTCCTCAATTAATCCAAGGCTGCTTCACAAAAGCTTCCCTAAAAAACATACTGTATGAAATTAAATACACATTAACACACATCACATCCATTCAGACTCATGACAATATCAGCAAATGGCACATAAAAAGGAAACACATCTTTTGCATGTGGGAAGACCCTCTGTGACCTCCATTACTTTATTACTTACAGACCTCAGACAAAAGTGATCACTGTCAGAAAGTGCAAAGCGCGTCTCTAAGAGGCTGCATTATTGAAATCCCTACCAAATAGACACTTAACAACAATAAAATCATGCTCATATTTATTTCCAAGAACAGTGATACAAACAATTGGTAAGTGAAGCCGCTATGCAAGTACACATGATACAAGTTCAGGTGAACAATTTATAAACCTATATTTGTACTTATGTTTCCACATGTGTATGGGTTCAGTTTCAACAATATAAATCTCAAATTACTGAAAAAATAAACAGATTTCTTAGCCTACCAAATAAATAAAATGTTGGAAAATGCACACTGTGTTACATGTGAAAAAAAAGTCTTGGTCAGGGTGATAATCCTCCTTCCAAAAACATACCACAACTTGCATACAAAAGCTCTGAGGTTGCACAATTTAGGAGAAGAGTGAGTACTTGTATAACTTTTTCCCCAGCTATATGTGACCTTGGAGTTGTATTATAGAAGTCCAGGAGGTATGAGAAAAACAGAAATTCCACACAGGGGTACAAGGAACCTGTGCACAAAAAATTTTCAAAGTATGTAATTGAGATTGCCATGTAGTACTCACTATTCTCATCAGTGGGTATCTTGGGGGTTGGTATTTTGTGATTTGCACATACACACACAGACACACACATATAAGTATAATATATATATATATATATATATATATATATATATATATATATATATATATATATACGCACATCAGTTAATTGCAGCAATTTATCCTGGTGATGTCACTATGGTTGCAAGCTAAGTAGCACAAACCAGACTTCTGTAGCACTAGCAATAGTCACCAAATCATCTGGTAGTTATGTACAGCATGAGGGCAGTAGAGAACTGTAACACTCTCTTAAGAGAGAAGGAAGGAGTGCCAAATTGGAGAATGGGCTTTTTTTCTCTCCTCACCCTACCTTGATGGGCAACAGACTGGGGAGTGGTACTGGGCAATGAATGAGCCAGCCATGCTACAGTTCAATGCCATGCTCCTATCTTCTTTGACAGTCATGACTGACTGTTGTAAGTCTTCTCTCATTCACTCAATCCATCCATCACGTGTTCCTTCTTGCCTTCTTCTTGTCACTCCCAAATCTTCTTCACCAAATCATCTTCTACTTTTCTCCATGTCCAAACCAATGTAATCTGTTCTGTTTGACCTTCTCTGCAATTGGAGCTACTTTGGCTTCTGCTCTTATGTCATTCTTCTCAGGCACTTCATCTTCATTACCTCATGTACCTCAACTGCTCTGCCTTCACTACTCGAGTTTCTGTAGCAGTTACAAGTACTGGTTACACCACTGTTTTGTACACCTTATTTTTCACCTTCTTTGGCATTTTTCTGTCACCAGCTGGCTGTAGCCCCTCTGATTCTAGCTTTGACCTTCTTATTCACACTTCTTTTCTCCTCAATCACCTCTCACAGATACTTAAATCTGTTAAATTGTTCCCCAATTTTTTCCCTTCTATTTCAGTTTTCATTGCCTCCATTTCCTGTCATGATATCTGTTTTGTCTGTACTCATCCCTTGTGCCTTCAGTTCTGCATTCCATTCCCATATCATTTACTGAAGTGCCTGTAATGCCACATCATCTGCATATGACAGCTTTGTTGATTTGTTCCACCCAACCCATTTGATAATATTGTCCATCACCAGTATGAACAACAGTGGGCTTAAATATGAGCCCTGGTGCACACCCACTCCCACTGGGAACATCTCTGTGAATCTGAACACAGTTCATGCTTGTGTCATCAGGTCCTTGTACATAGCCTGCACTAATCCTACCAATATTTTTGGGACTCCAAACCATAGCAGGACTGCCAAAATCAGGTTTCTTGGGACCTTTTCACATGCTTTCTCCAAGTCCAGGAATGCCCATGTGGACTCTTTCCTCATCTCTAGCTTCTTCCCCACTGTCTGTTTCACTGCAAGCATCTCATTGGTTATGTTGAGCCCAGACCTGAATCCAAACCGCTCATCTCCCTCTTACTTTCTGTTACTCTGCATAAGCATTTACAAGTCACTCTCTAGCATTTTCAAGCAGTGTGACAGGAGTTTCATACTTCTGTACTCCCACAGTTGTGATTTTTTTGTGACACTAGAATGCTTATCCTCCAGTCATGTAGGATACTCCTTTCTCTTCATAATACTGTGAGTACCCTCAGGAGACAATTTCTCCTCTCTTAACTCATCCAATATCTTAATCATAGCTGCCAGAATAATCTGAGCTTGCTGCTTTCCATGATATTTTTCCTTAGTGCTGTTCTTGCATCTTCTAGGATGGTGTCACAAAAGGAGATACTGCCAGCCCAGCTGTCTGGAATTTTGTAAATAATTGTATGTCATTTGTGAATATAAACATGATTCATATGCTTGTGTTACAAATGTATTAGAACTGTGTGTCATATAAAATGGTTTGTACAGACGTGTGCTGAAGAGGTATTTTTACAAAATGCTATTTAAAAATGTAACCACAGTGTACCCTACAGGAATAGAACAGAAATGTACCTGCACTATTGTAACTGTTTAGATGTATATATATTTTAACAATGGAAACTGGAACACAAGAGGTTAACTTCAAAAAATATCTTAAATTAAATTATTTTATGGCCATGTAATAAAAGGATGTCCTCTTTCAGTTTCAGTGCAGTAAAAGACACAATGTCTAGAACTACAAGTTTTCTGTATTATCTTGGAAGTGTTTTTTGTTTAATGACTTCCACCATTTGCCAATGATCTGAGGTCTATGTATTTTCACAAGTAGATGCTAAATGCTACTAGCTGCATCAGTGAGGGGTTTCACCTGGGATAGAGTCAGATGGCAAGAAGTGATGTTATTTTGCAAGCTATCCTAGTAGTAATATTTCAGATATTAATTTAAGAACTCTCAGAGAGAGACTGAGTATTCTGTATTTTGTCTTTGACCTAACAATATCAAGATACACATACCACATCTGCCTTGTTGCTCTGCAAATAAGTTAAGTAGGGTATAGTAATTCTCTTAGATTCAGTCAGGAATATAATGAAGTATAGTTTAATGTTTTCTTTACTTATTTGAGACTGCCTGTAATGTTGTTTTAAATATTAACTGTGATTTTGATCTCTAATGTTACTGTGTTTATATACTGAGTATTTTCTTGTTCTATTATTATTTATTATTAAATATATTTAGACCATTCATTGTGGCTGATGTTTGTGAGACATATTTAAGTTCTAAGAGTAATTGCATATTTATTTGGTGACACTGTGTAGCCCACTCCTACTAGCCTTACTCTTGGTCAAACTACCATTTGTGTTAACAGTAATATTACACAGTAGGATTGGGCACCCTTTGTTAAGGGCCTTAAAGTAGTTTATCAGGAGTGACTGGTGGCAGGGGAAATTGCCTTATAGTCTGGGCAGAAGGGGGCATAGCCAATAAACCTGTGTCAGCCTTTCCCAGGCATGTGTGTGTATAAATCAAACCTCAAAGAGTGTGTTTGTGTCAGCTACTTGGGCAGAGACATGAAGCACTGGTTGGACAGAGAGGGTGCTGGAGGTCTTGGCTTGGTCACTCATCTGAGATCTCATCTCTATAGCTGAACTACTGGGGAATCTTACTGGGGGTCTGGAGAAAAGGGGAGAAACCAGCTCCGGATGGACAGTGGTCTGTGTGTGCTCTTAAGGGAAATTGCACTTGATGCAGAGAGCTGCATCTGGAAATACTGTGTGTGTAAGTTGTCATCCTCCCAATGTACATCCCCAGCTGGTGCTGGTGGTGAGGACTGAGGCAAAAGAAATATTTGGCTTACTGTGTGCAGTTGATGCTATGCTTCCCATGGATAATAGTCCTGGAAGACAGTAAGCAAAATGTAAGGGCAACATCATCACACTTAGCAATAACAAATAGCAATTAGCAGAGTGTTAAACATTTTGCCCTTTATATGTCCATTAATGATACTTTTAACAAGAACTTGTATGACAAGTTCAATCTAAGCCCATGTGTAATAAATCAGAATATGTTCTTAACTGTAGCAATCTACAACCCTCCCCAACACATTTATTGTTAAACAGAACCTATGTATTGCTGTCATTATGTTACTATACAAGAGTATTTAATATTTGAGATACATAAGCTTACCTAGAAGCTCCTCCTGGGATATACTTGTTTTCCCTGAAACAGTAGCATGACTGTCTAGGACATGCTGTTCTGTACTTTCTTGGGAGATGTCTGGATCCCTGACAGTGGACAGGAACTCCTCATTCGCTCCTCCTGGGACATACTTGTTCTCCCTAAAACAGAAGCATGACTGTCTAGGACATGCTGTTCTGTACTTTCTTGGGAAATGTCTGGATCCCTGACAGTGGACAGGAACTCCTCATTTGCTGTTAGTAGTAGCTCTCTAGCAGCCCCCCTGGTACCCATCCAATCACAGGCTGCTCTCCTCCATGCAGATGAAATCATGTCAGTGACCCTGTGACGCACCTGATAATATGTCCTGCTGTGGCTGTCTGCTGCATTCACATCAGCAACTATCTGCTGCCAATGCCAAATCTACATTCTGTCTGACATACTGCCACATCTTCTCTCAAGCAAAAAGGCACCATGTTGCCTAAAAGCTTCGACAATTACTTTTTTCTCGGGATCACTGAAGTGTGGTTTACAGGGATTGGGATGCTGGGGTGTCATAGTCCTAGGTGACCTAAAACATAATACACATAAGTATCACAAAACTAAAAGTCCTGTTTCCAGATAACACATAAAAGGTAGCATTTCACTATTATCTACTGGAGACACATAAGACAGTCAAGATGCCAAAATATAAAAAAGGAATTGTGTTGTTTTAACATATTGCATTCATACACAAACCAAGGTTGGATACTAAACAAGGAGAGTAACAATAGCAACATTTCCTTGTTTGTGCCAAAACAGAAATGCAACTTTGCACCCCCACCACAAAGGAACAGGCAAATTACACATTTTGCTAACTAACCATCAGTGAAATGCTAAAAGTGCTATCAGATCAGCTGTTCCTGCAACATGTATACAGATTTAACACAGAACATTCAATTTGAAGCTATTGCCAATCATGTGTACCTATCGCCAGCACTCCCCTAGAGGTGTAGATTTTCCATCCTAGAAGGCTAACACCCCTGTGTCACTGAAAATGTAAGACATTTGCCATTTCACAGAAATAACAATAGAAGACTATACACAGAAAAAGCAGTTATCAGCTGTGATGACAGTTAATAAGGCTGTGCATCTGATAAAGTGAAATGTTCTGGCAAACATACCCATGCCATCAGTACACTTCTTAGAAATGCATATAGATAAAAGTAGCATTTGCTAATGCAAGTATATATTAATTGATTTTTCTTAATGACATTTCAGTATATAGCTTAAAAAAATGCAAGCATACCTTCTCAAGGTTAGTAGTCTTCTCTGCAGATACATCCCAAAGTAATGTCCTCTTCTGTGTTATCCACAAAAACAAGTCTCCTCACATTCATGTTTCCTAGCTACATGATTCCCTTTTTATGGTGTAGATTCTGGGCTTTGAGCACAGTGAAGATGCAATGAGGTGTGAACTCATTAGAATTGCTGAATCCCAGTTACTTGCCTCCATGTTGCAGATGTAAAAATAATATAGGCACTCTATCAGTGTTTGTTACTAATGGATTGCAACTGTGAAGGATTACTGCTAGGGAGAAGGAAAACACAACATCAATTTAGACTGCCTTACTACTAGGGAGAAGGAAAACACAACATCAATTTAGACTGCCTTACCTCCAGTGGGTGTGTCAGCCAGGTTAGAGATACAAAGTGTAAAAGTAATTGTATCAAGGTTTTACATGTAAGTAAGCAGCATACATTTCACAGTTTCTGTTCAGTAACATCCAACCTCCCTTTCATTTCTTGAGAACTGCATATTATTACCATTTAATATCATCACACATTTTAAGGACAAGGATACAGAATGCCTTACAGACTCAAATAAAAGTGCAAAGTAGTAATACCAAAAATACATTTTAATGTTTTAAGTAATGTAATTAGCAGGCTTCAGTTTAATGCTAAGTTTAAAAACTGGACTCAGTGTACATTACAGCCATGTATATACAAATGCAAAACAATCTGTACAAACAAGTGTATTCTGTACAGTATATAGTAAATGGTTTATCTATGTAAATAGATCAAAGCTTGACATTTGTGACATATGTTTTTTTTTTTCAAAAAACAAGACTGCAATGTCTTTGCAATAAAATCCCCAAGCATTGTCAATAAATTACTATATAGGACATCACTGTATAGAGTTATATTCAGATTCATCCAGTTCTAATAGTAATGGTTGTCATCATTGTATCGACAATATAAAACTGTGTTAACTTGGGGTCTATATTACATGAATGAGCGAACAAAATGTCGAGTACAAGATACTCAACCTACTTTGATCAACCGTTCATGTAATCGGAACCCCCAAATGTTGAAATTTGGAGTTCCAAAATGTTTTGGTCAGCCTTCCTGGTGAGTGTAGCATGTGACGTAAACAAGCTACACTGTCAGGAATGGCTTCATAACAGGCTGCATTATTTAATATATCAACTCTGAGATCACTGTACATTGGGGAAAGGGCAATTTCCCTGTAATCACTTGCACGATTACCGGGAAATTTTCCTTTCCTCAATGTACAGCGATCTCAGAGTTGGTATATTTAGTTAGGGGGGGTGAAGCCCCCCACTCTGTTTTAAAAGTATGTGTGTTTGTGTAGGTGTTTGAGTGATGTGAGTGTGTAGGGGGTTGTATGAATTGGTTGCATGTGTGTGTGTTGTATGTTTGGAGTGGGACAAACAAAATCTTTCAAGTTTGTTTTTTTCAGTCTTTTTCAGTTTTGATGACGTGATCGAGTGATCAAAGTATGTCGAGCATGTTGTACTCGACATTTTGGTCGCTCATTCATGTAATATAGACCCGTTAACTTGCATATCAAAAGAAAACTAAAGGTTTTGTTTCCCAATGTGTTCCTAGTTAATAGCAATATAACTTGACTAAAAAGCAGATACTAATGTAGACAGTTTTATTTAAAATAAAACAGAGAAAATGTATACAGTGATAAATATGTTTAAATATGTATAAATGCATGTGCACATCTATTTGCTAGTTAGATGCATATACACATCTGTTGCTATAATATATATAGAAATAAAATAGTTACATACATGTATTTCTGTTTGCTAGCATACATATATTCTGGTACAGCTTGAGACAAGCTGAATGTTCAGTGTCTGGAACATGCTTCGAGAACTGTAGATAAAAATGCAGCTGCGAGACAAGGCACACAGCATTCAACAAAGACATCTGCATTTCATCTGCATCATTCTGAACATCAAAACAGAGGGAATTATAAAACTTAGGAAAATGCTACACAAAACAGAACACAAGACAATTTCAGTTGTAAAAAGCATACAGCATGTACGTTTGGGAGGGTAACATTTAACACAAATATAACAGCATGGTTAGCTAAACAAGGTCAGGCATACATAAATGTAAAAAATAATCAAAGACTGACATAAACATTTCAGTAAACAGCTCTATCTCTATTAGATACTGTACATTACCTCAAAAAATATAACAGTTCTGACAATGGAAGACATCATCCAAAAATGTCACAGTGTATAGACAATAACACAAAAATAAGAATAAACTCAACAGTGGAAGGAAAGGGTATGCTGTTTAATTCTATAAACAATACAGTAATACAAGGAAAAGGACCATGAGTTAAAATACTTACCATTTTGGGTAACAGGCCAGTACTTCATACAGATCAAATGGTAAAAAAACATCCAATTGTACTATGATAGGACACCAATACCAAAAAAAAAATAATATTGCACTTTAATATTACATTTCCAAGTTTTAAAGATACCAAATGCAGATTTAAAAGAGCTTGGTATAAAAGCTAGTAGAACAAGATATCTCACAGATTGTACATTTACAACCACAAGGAAAGTAAGTCATTACAAGTATCTTTGATGTACAGATTACAATTTAGTACTAATGTATCTAAATTTGTAAATCGAACAAAATGTTGTGTAAATGAACAATATCGCCTTCAAATTTCAAAATGTTTGTTAAAGTGGCACCACAGTTTGTATGTGTGGTTTTAAATAACCCAGTATTAACAGTAAAAGACAAAAACAGAACCTGACACTGCTCATAATTGGTGGGACATATTCAGAGGATGGTCTTCATCTGAAAATACATCCTGTGTTAGTAGTTTTTTGGGGTCATAATAATAATGACAGCTTGGAATTGTTTTATATGCTACAGGTTATGAAGAGTTGCAATAACTACAAGTTATGATTGTAAATATGAGCAAAGTGGTAAATGCTGTAAATAGCAATGCTAATGAAACAAATGCAGTCTTTTCTTTAACTGAAAGTTTAGCCCATTCCTCAAAATAATAAAATAATGGGGAACTGAAAGAAAATAGTATTATGTCTCCATTTAAACTGTTGTTAGCATGATTATTAGCTTAAATAAAAAGCTGCAAGAATGATATAAAGGGTTAATTTAGAAATAGTATAAAATGCAGAAAAATAGTAAGTGTGCTGGCAAGCATATATAGCTTAATTAGATTTTGGCATCCATGTAAAGGAGTATGTTATTGAGAAACAAAGTCTGTAAAATAACTGTGCAGATAGCAGCTGGAAGGGCATCAATGAAGTAAAGAGATGTAACATCAAGTTTCAGATAGTGCTGGAACACCATGTTTCAGATAATGCAAGACTGTGTTTCCATGGATCATCAAACTATAAAGAACCAAGGACAAGGGAACAAAGGAAAACTGTTATACAAAGAAAGAACTGTTATACATCAGACTCTGAGAAAAAAATATCAGACCTACTGGTATAAATATGAGTGTAATAGTAAACAAGCTTTGGGGATTTGCCATAGAGAGCTGACAGCATCTGTGTTGCATGCTTTTAGATCCAAAAAAATGTAATAGAAACTGTATTAACTGAAGTAGTTGTCTCCATGTATTTATTGTACTTAGTGCAATACAGAAATAAGACTAGTTGATCACAATAAGTAGTTAAATATACTTTGGTATGCTTGCATATAAATGCAAGTAACAGCAAGAAACCAACAAGACATGTCATATAATTTTCAACTACATTTGAAAGCAATGCATGTACAAACAGCTGTTATATGTCTTGTTAGTACTGTGGATGATGTTGCAGTTGGTTGTATGCATAATTATTTCAGTTCCCTACTGCAAAGCTGTTTGTGTGGCAAAGGGGGATTATACACCCTTACTCTGTTCTGAAGGTTCATTGGAGTGAGAGTTCAAATCCAGACCTGTGTAAAAATATTTCATGTGTGCCAATGAATATTTTGTAGTGTTTATTTCATAAATTGCTTTTCTTCATTTCAACCAATTTTCCCTTTTGTTGTTTTTTTGTTTTTGCTTGTTTGTTTTAATGCCAGTGTTTGCAAGATGGGCAGCTTAGCACAAACAAGGGAAACATAGAAACACAGTGAATGGCAGGTTTAGATGTGCTTATTTCATTTGTGTGACACTTATCAGTGGCCCACACAGAAAGCAGACAGAACACCTCCAGACAGGGCATGGACAGTGTAAAGGTAAAAAAGGATACGTTGTTGCAATTTTTGCTTTCCATCACACAACACAGCTAAGTGATGCTGCGCAGCAGTTAGCAATTTTCCCCAACATCTGCAGCCATCAAACACCTGTAGACAGGATAGAAACAGTCAATAATTGAAAATGGATGCATTATATTAATTATGTTGGACACTGAGCAAAAATGCTAAATGGTGTTGCATTCCGGGTAACACACAAAACTTAAGAATGAATAGCAAATTATGCAACTGTCATTTAACTATTCCTGTGGTGGCAAGTGTAAGTGTAGTGCTGTAATACAGATGGCCCTGGGGTCAAGTACAGGAAGTGCAACATACTTTACTGTTGTGACAGTCCAGTTTATGGCAAGGAACAGAAAAATGTACAAGTGTTAGTTCAACATTCTTTTGGCAACAGGTGTAAGTATAGGGTCCTGGGTTCTAATACACGATATTCCAGACATTTCTGCTGTTGTTCCATTTCACATTATTCTCAATCGCACTTATAACACTTTAGATTGTAGAACTTATATGAAATATATGTATGATGGATAAGATACCCTTATTGTGTTTTCAGATTTATGACTGAGGATCTACTATATTTCTGTAACTATAATTCTAATATCTGGACTTAAATGGCCTTCACACTTAAATAAGACACATACACCAATGAATCTATATACAAGAACCTGATCAAGTCACATACATACTCGGCTAACATCTCATGAATCTATATACAAGAACCTTGTCAGACCACACACATACTGGGCTAACACCTCAAACTGTCAGCTGTATTTATGAATAATTCATGATTATGTCTAAGTAGCGCTTCTTCTGTGGCAAAGATGAATTCCCAGACTTTAAAAATCTATTTTTATCAGTGCATAAAGTCAAAACAAAAATGTGTCAGGTTATGTAATCTATGCCCCCAGTGCATGTCTGCAAAGTAAGCTCACCTAAAAGTTACCTTTCAATTTAAAACAAAATTATTTCCAACTTGCAGCAGCAATCACACCAATCATGGTGTCCCCCAAATATTTGTGTCCCCTCACTGTCCCTGTGTCTTGTCTTGTTTGTCTTCTTTGTTTGCATTTGCTTCTTCACCCACCAAACTTACATGATGCAGAAATACCAATGTCCCTTACCCAGAATTCCTATCTTACTGAATTAAAAAATGGGCACCTGTCCCACAAAAAATATCATCCCATACATAGCTCTCCATTTCGCACACGTATATTCTTGACATACTTGATTTGGTCCAATTGGCTAAGCAACATGATTGCATTGTTGTCACCCCACTTTGTTTTGGCAACAGTCCAAATTCAGCAAATATTCTGTACATATTTTCAGTTTACACTATTAAAGAAATGGATAGCTATATTCATTTCCCACCTCAATCCTGCATATTCCTGCATTTCTTTCCCTTTGTTCTTTCCCCACTTGCACCCCACTCAAGCATTTTCCTATCTATGTCTTTTTAACACCTATAATCTGGTCAAAAATAGAATCACACACAATGCACATAAGTACAAAAAAAAGCAATGGAGCCCTTCATTTTTTGGACTCTGTGCTTGTGTGGAGTTGGGCAACGCACACCAATGCCAAGATTCGGTAAATTACTCTTCTATGGTGTGGTTTACCTCTATGCAGTGCTGCTTAAAAATGCCATGCTAAAGTAAAACATACTAACACAAAGTGATTGTAGTATAAGAATAATTTCATTGCATTATCACTACTTAAATAGTAATAAACAGTGAATGTAGTATAACAATAATTTCATTGCAGTATCACTACTTATTTAAACGTATTACATACACCTGAATTCAAACCCAGTATCATCTGTGCTCAAAAAGAAATGTGTCAGTGCATTAACACCTGCTGCCACAGAGTCAGCTAAGCAGCTAGTGTGTTTCATACACTAAGTACTAACTCTCAGAATTTTAGAAATGAGCCTTGCATTTGCACACTGGTTAACTATTCACAGAGAAAGCAGTAAAACTGTCTATCCCGCATGAACAAATATTTTGCCAGCCATTGCACAAACCTGATGCTCGCCATTGCACAATACAAAATAAATAGCATGCATTAGTTCTTTTTATTGTCTATTTATTCTTCATAGCTTGAAATCACTTGTGAAAACATAACAAAATGAAGGTCCAGTAAAAGAATATGTCAGATATTTGCAATACAGCCATTTGTTACCTCCCCCCATGCTCTGCAACGCTGGTCTCTCAGTAAGTGTTCACAAATATGTCAGCTACACGGTTTACTACTGTTATTTCGAATGGCAAAACATTTGCCATTTGAAATGACAAAAAGTTAAACCGAAATCAAACTTTTCGAACATACACAATGAAGCCCCAAATGATTGACACATTTGAGTCAACATTGTTGCTGAAAATGTCATGTGATAGCTGTATAGGAGCTGATGTAAATCAAACTCCTATATGACATAGCACATTTTTGCAGGGGGGGCAAGTCCCCCTCCACGCCCCTACAGGGGGGCTGTGCCCCCACACCCCCTGCTACAAATATATTCCAACTCCAAGATTGCACTGCAGTGGGGATATGGATGAATTTCCAATCCCCACTGTATCATGATCTCCGTACATGAGTGTGCTCAACTATGCAATACATTTTACATTTTGTGCACGACATTCTGATTTTCGGCAGCATAACTGCCGACAGAATGTCATTCGCACAAACGATAGTAAACCAACTAACACTACATAAATTAATAAGAAATGTGTGATATACTATGCCTATCTTTAGAATGACAATACACATTCAGATTTTCAAATACTTGTAGTAATGTAGACACCTGTTTGCAAATAGTTTGTAAATCTGTCTCTTAAACTATACAACTATACCTACATATTGGAAAACACCACCAAATACTACTCATTGTACACTCAATCTGGTAACATGCAGAACTTGAACTATCTTTACAGTTGCACATGCCTACACATTGATTTCATGCAAGTCTCCCAACATCTTCTCTCCAACATCCAGTGCTGATGTCATCCACCATAAGTTGTACTGCAGTCTTGTAAGAGTCAGACTTGTGCTGCAATGCTTGCTTAAAATACTGTGTCTCCAGTCTCTCCAGTCTGCCTAATTAGACAGGTAGGATTTCTGTTCTCACAGCAGTCAGCTGGTGTGTGTGTGTGTGTGTGTGTGTGTGTGTGTGTGTGTGTGTGTGTGTGTGTGTGTGTGTGTGCACATGTGTGTGTCTGTGTGTGTGTGTGTCTAGCCAGAAGAGTATACATTTGTATCTGACAGTTACTACCCCAATTACATGCACTGACAGTATTTTGACACTTGCATAACCATACGCATCCATTTCATGCAGGCCTTCCAACATCTTTTCACCAACATCCAGTGCTGATGTCATCCACCATAAATTGTCCTGCAGCTTTGTAGAAGTCAGACTTGTGCTGTGGCACTTGCTTAAAGTACTGTGTTCTCTAGTCAGTGTACTTAGGTAGGGGTTCTGTTCTCACTGCTGTTAACTGGGGGGAGGGGTTTTGCCCTTGCTTTATATTACGGAGTGCATTTTACATCAGCATGTGGGACACTGCTGCTAGCATTTTCTCCTCACCAGACTCTGCTGATGTCATCCACTGTAACGTGTTGTTTGACACTCTTTAAGTTAGACATGAGTTGTGGCACTTCCCTGAAATACAGAGTTCCCTAGTTGGTGTACCTAGATAAATAGGGGTTCTGTTCTCACTGCAACCAACTGGGGGTGTTTATGCTTGTGCTTTTGTTTGACATTACAAAGTTCATTTTACACCCACTTGTTGGACACTGCTATTAGCATTTTCACCTCACCAGACTCTGCCGACATCATCCACTATAGCTGATTTGTGGATCTGCAGTATTCCCACCAATGTAGGGTCAGAGACTGGCCTGGTGGCTAGGCAGAAGTCACCTCATCTTATACAATACAGATTGCAGTGACAGGGCTTTCAATCTATCCACATACATCATGGCATGGTTTGTAGGCCCTGTATTTTCTTGGTGAGAAGCTCCTGTAGTCTCAATTGCTGCTGCAGGTGTCTGGCGAGGTACATGCAAAAGGGAGCATTATACTCTATTAGTGTTATGATGACATTCAAGTACAGTGCTGTTGTAGAATCCTCAGATCTGAATATGATGGCCTGATGTATGAGGTACACAACATGGCCTTTCCATACCATTGTGGACATTTGGTGGCCGAAGTTCATATTGCCATCTACATGTGTTCCCAGCTCTTAGACTACTGGGTTTCAGCATAGAGGGAGTGTTGTTACTGCAGTAATTAGCAGGGAATTCCACTTTGCAGAAGATCAAAATAAACACACATTTTTGTGTTTATTTCTAGACTGTGTGGCTTTGGCACCAATCATTTGTTTGTGTTAGCCCCTCCTGTAGTATATCACCATTGGTGGACTCAATGATTGCACTCAGTATGCAAGAATCAGCAAACTTGGTAAGCCAAAGGCCATATATTTTAGCCTGGACTGTTGAGAAATACATTACAAACAGTAAAATGCCAATTGCAGATCCCTGGGGTACACCAGTGGTGCCAGCTTTACTGCTAGAGGTTGATTCACCACCTTTTGCAGTACATGTTCTGTTGGTGAGCCAGTTGATTAACTACCCAGTGATGTAAGGATTAATCCCTAGCTGGAGGAATTTTTCAATGAACCCTGAGTGGAGGATTGTGTCAAAACCATAGCCCAGATCAAGATAGGCAGTATGCACTGTCTTACCTTCATCCAGGCCTATCACACAGAATCAATGGGCTGTGACACCATCAAAGAGCACATATTTCATGATTCAGCACATACCACTTCCTGACACAGTTGAATATACACTTCAACACACCATCTGGATGGACTGTGTTCCCATAGAAAGATGTACATCAACATGCATCCATCTGAGTTGGGGGGACAGCACCTGATGCATGCGTGTATAGACACATCCTGACTCTCCTCATCTGTGTGGTAGACCAATATGTCATTATAGACCTTTTCTAAATGGACACTAGTAATATCCCAGCTGTGTGCAACAGACCTGTGTGAGTTGTTAATACTACATCCATATATGTTACATCTGTTAGATGTCCTCAAAGAGGTCATTGAAGGCATGTATGATGATAACACTATCATCCTGTGAAACTTGACCAGGCCAAGGTATCTGTCACAAATCCACACTGAGGTATTCACTCAACACTGTCAGGTGTGGCCATAAACACCTATATCACCAAGTGCGTAGGCCAGTAGATCTCATATGTGGCATCTAAATATGTTGAAATGTGTGAAGTGGCTTATATGTCAGATCCAGTGATCAGGTCTGTACATAAGGGCTGTCTGCTAGGCCATTTCCTGTCCATTATTTAAATCACAGATATCACAAATGACATATACATCCTGTATCCAAACAGCTGTATGAAGGACTACAGATTGTGCTCAGTCATGGACTTCAGCTGTGATATTAGTATAATACAAAGAGTATCTACACATGCCTAAGATTGCTGCCATGGCCTTAACAACACATGTGATGAAACAAAAGTATGGGGGGATTTGTTACATTATGAGAACAAATGCACAACCCATGAATAATTTAGACATCACACCATATAAGCAGACCAACTGGTACTGTGTGCTTGGGTAAATGGTATGTGGAACATCCACCACTATGTGGCCACAGTGCTGACTATTCCCTTTTATGTAACACAACTACTGAGTGTATGAAGGACATCCACATCAAAGGCTATAATATCTCCATAGTTCATAGCCTTCATCACATCAATAACTGAGCACAGTGCAGTCTTCTTCATGTACCTCCCTACACATCTTCCACTAATGTGTAACTGAAATGTACCACCTTTACCACACTTCTTACTGGACATACCTAAGTATTCTTTTTGTTGCATAAATATTACTGTCTGATGGTGTAGAACAGTCATCAAAGTGTTACACCAGATGCATGTGTGATGCCTGTTTTGGTGATGCACACAGTACATACATAGCTGTTTGATAACATCAATGGCATGGTTTACATTTGTGACATTCTAGATTGTGCCATATGTATCTGCCATGCACAAAACTCAACTAGCCTGCAGTGATATTAATGTTACATACAGGTATAGCAATAACCCTCTTAACACCTCCAGCAGATGTTGCAGTGTCAGGACAGTATGCATGATTACCCTCATAGATTGCTGATTCATCATAGTAGTTGTAAAAGTGTGTTTGTGCTGAACTATCTATGATCACTCAGAATGACATATGTTGTGTCACAGACATGAGACTACCAGTGGTATTATTCTGGTTTGTCCATGATTGTGTGTACTTCTTTTACTGTCTTCCATGAGCCTGTAACTGTGTCCAACTTGTTGGAGACCTCTGCTGACATTACAGTCATAGCTTTACAATATGCACCGAACCCCAATTGTATATAACATCCCTGACAGATGTCCTCTGCGTTGTTCATGTCTGGATTCTTTCTTCTCCATTATTATGTCACCTTGTGTGAAAGTTACATAATATACATTTTCAATGCGCAGTCCTTACTGTACCATATTGATATGTGATTAGTGTTCCTGCTACAACTGTCTTCCATTGACATGTCCTCATCTGGCTGTACATTAGAATGTTTCACCTGTCCTCTTTCCTGTGTTCATTCTTACAGTTATCTGTGTGTTCCTATTCAATGCATACACTTCTCTTGACTATTTATTTTAAATGGTAGTCCAAATATGGATGGTGCAGTGGTTGCATTTTCACCTTACTGCAAGATATTCTCTGGTTCGATTCTCGGCTGGGGTGCCTTCTGTGTGGAGTCTGCATGTCTTCCTTGCATCTGTGTGGGTTTCCTTTGGATACTCTGGTTTCCTCACACGTTACAAAGACATGCGTCTGGAGTGTTTCTCCCCAGGCCTCTGCTGAAAATTGGCTTTGTTCCAAGTCGGACTTTCCCCAGTAAACAAATAATAAATAAATGTACCATTACAGATTATTTAAACAACCTTTGTGCAGAATGCCTGGAATAGGATTTCACAATACTCTGCACTGCATATACTGTCCTGTACAATACTGTATTTGGACCATATGCATTACTGTATGTTAAACCCTGGTGATCATTGTAGCATTCTGTAAAATCCTGCTAACCTGGTTTGCTCTGAGGTACACAGGATTGCTATGAATGTTGCTTTACACAGTTTCCTGGCTGGCAACACTGTTGCCAGACAGGAAACCACACCTGTTTACATTTAAATGCAGTGCGTGGCATGAATATGTAAACAGTGTTGCTGCTCACCATGCATATATGAAAAGGTCATTCACACAAAGCCTACACAGTTTATTGAATCCCAGGGTATCACTTTTTAATATGCATATGCAGGAAAGGCTGTTGTGATTATCAGTCCATGTAATGTTAAAAGACAAAAATGGCATGCTAATTCATGGTCTCAACTGTCTTACATAAAAAGGTGCATAGCACTAAATCAGATTGCACTAAAACTAACCTGCAAAACAATTTTAATTGTATGTTGCACATTTCAGGTTTGTCATACAATACTTGTGGAAGCAATGATAGCTATTTCCTGCATTAAAATCACATTTTATAGACCATTTATTTTCGGGTCTATATTAGATGCTCAAAGTTACTGAACTTCGAATACGATATGACCGACACCATATCGTCAAAGTCCAGTAACATTAAACACCTAATAAAAACATAACAAAAAGTCAAAAAATAGAACTACTTGCTTTAAGCAGGAGGACAAGCACCCCTTCACCCCCCACACCCCCCGCTACTTAAATATTCCAACTCCGAGACTGCACTACATTGAAGTAAATGGAAATCTCCCTTTACGGAGATTTCCGTTTACTTCTTTGATGTTTTGCGGTTTTGCTGTTTACATGTTGACAATGCCAGATTCGACATTGTGAATGTTCACGATTCTGATATAGACCCTTTATTTTCTACTTCCTTACAGTGTTCAAGATCATGTCATACTAAAGACCAGATGGATTTTTTCAGCATCCAGGTTACATTTTTTTTTTTGATGTGGTAGGAAATGTATCTTATTTTCACAGTAATTTGACCAGATAATCTACCAAACCAACCACAGCATATAGTAAATAAGTTAACTTTGACAGCTGCTCCAGTACTACTCACCTGTTACTGAGATGGTGCTGTTTGTATTAGACTCATTACCTTCTGGCCCCTATATGCATAGGATGTATTCTTTTTTAATTGACTCCACCTTTAGGAATCACTTCTGTGCATCATTGTATAACATGACTTCAGGATTTACAACTCTGTCCTAGCAGATCAACGCAACTGTGTTTTCTTAAATCAACCACATTGGCCAGAACATCCTCATTTGGTTACTAGGTAATTATATTCTCCAGTAAATGGCATGGAATATATTGTTTGACCCACCTAACCTTAGGTGCTTCTTCAAACTGCAGGGTTTCTAGCAGCATCTGAAGTCAGTTATACCCTCACTGTGGAACTATCACAGTCAAAAGATATCAGTAGCCAGATGCCTCTTCCTAAATAGCAATGAGCTGATTTTTTTGTTGTTGATCTTGTTTCTTTATTGGCTTTTTTGCCCATTGTTTTTCCCTTTATATTGCAATCATATCAGTTCACTCTTGCCTAATAGCCACAGGCCCTAACTACACTAGTGACTTAACAAATACAAATTTATAAACAAAATAAAAAACAATTTAAATACCATTAACATACAAGAAAGATGACAATAGAAAAGATCCAGCAAGTCTAATGGGAGTGCTGCAACAGTTTCTTATGCAGCTGCTGTTTCAGGCCAACCTGCCAAATCCCTTCTTCTACTTATCCTATACAAACATGGATTCCTCAACTGACTTCTAGTCCACAACCTCTTTACTTAGATACTGTAGCACCCACCATTCTTATCAAAAATTACCAGCAACATTTTTTTTATTTCAAATGTTATGTGAACTTCACAAACTAAGGTCATACCTGTTACCATCTTAACTGAATTGAATATATTTATTATTTTATTTATTTATTATTTGTTTACTGAGAAAGTCCGACTTGAAGCAAATTTTCAGTGGACGCCTAGGGAGAAACATTCCAGACACATGTCTTTGTAACGTGTGAGGAAACTGGAATACCCGGAGAAAAGCCACATGAACACAGGGAGGACGTGCATACTCCACACAGAAGGCACTCCAGCCAAGAATCGAACCAGAGAACCTCTTTCTGTGAGGTGACAATGCTACTCCTGCACCACTGTGCCATCCAAAGCTGATAAGTGAACTGAGCAAAGCCGATTTTTATCTGAACACTATGGCAAAAGTAAAAAAAAAAAATAAAATTACTACAGAACAAAATGACATCATAGTACTTAAAAGGATAACGCAATACAATCAAAAGCATATAATTTGACATCAAACCAGAATCCAAATAAGTGGACAGAAATACACTAAGCAAACTATATAAACAAAATTATCAGAATATACACAACTTGCTATGGCAGGTGATCATTTACAAAGTCTGAATTATCAGCAGAAATAACAGGATGGCCACAAACTCTCAAATTAGCAATTACTTGGTTCATCTTCCTTTGAGTTCACCCATCTCTGTTACATTCTGAATATACAGTGTGTCCATCCATCTCTGTTGCATTCTAAAAATGCATTATGCCCACCCATGCCTGTTACATTCTGAATATACAGTGTGTCCACCCATCTCTGTTGCATTCCAAATATGCACTGTGTCTACCCATCTCCTTTATTTTCTGAATATGCACTGTGTCCACCCATCTCCCTTACATTCTGAATACGCATTGTGTCTACCCATCTCTGTTACATTCTGAATATGCTCTGTGTCCACCCATACCTGTTACATTCTGAATATACAGTGTGTCCATCCATCTCTGTTGCATTCCAAATATGCACTGTGTCTACCCATCTCCTTTATTTTCTGAATATGCACTGTGTCCACCCATCTCCCTTACATTCTGAATACGCATTGTGTCTACCTATCTCTGTTACATTCTGAATATGCACTGTGTCCACCCATACCTGTTACATTATGAATATGGACTGTGTCCATCCATTTCCATTATGTTCTGAATATGCACTGCATACACTCATCTCCGTTTCATTCTGAATATGCACTGAGTCCACCCATCTCCATTACATGTTGAATATGCACTGAGTCCACCCATCTCCATTACATGTTGAATATGCACTTTGTCTACCCATCTCCATTATATTCTGATTATACACTGTGTTCACCCATCTCTGTTACATTCTGAATATGCACTGTGTCCACCTATTTCTGTTACATTCTGAATATCTACTGTTTCCACACATGTCTGTTATATTCCAAATATGTACTTGTCCACCCATCTTTGTTACATTCTGAATATGCACTGTGTTCACCCATCTCTGTTACATTCTGAATATGCAATATGCTCTGCTATTTCTGTTACAGTCTAAATATGCATTGTGTCAACCCATCTCTGTTACATTCTGAATATACACGGTGTCCACCCATCTCCATTGCATTCTTAATATGCCCTGCCCTGAGTCCACCTATCTCTGTTACATTCTGAATATGCACTGTGTTTACCAATACCTGTTGTATTCTGAATATGAATTGTGCCCACCCACCTCTGTTACAGTCTGAATATTCATTGTATCCACCAATACCTGTTACATTCTGAATATACTCTTTGTCCACCCATCTTTGTTACATTCTGAACATGCACTGTGTCAACTCATCTTTGCTACATTCTGAATATGTACTGTGTCCACCCATCTCTTTTACATTTTGAATGTGCACTGTATTTATATGATGCTTTTCTGCTCCCTTACTTCTTCAGAAAAGTGCACGCTCAGTGTCTTCAGCAACTTGTCATGCTTCAGACTTCCTGTACCCTGCGCCATCATTGTATCCATTCTGTACATATATAAATCAGCCTGAGATCCTTCTACTCAAAAACACCTATAAAATTGCATAAAGTAGTCTGTATGGGATATCACCAGCACCCAGTTCTGTAAAATTATTTCAGGGTCCATCTGCAGCCTTCCCGTACATGTCATTATCAATTCAGCTTTAGCTGCTGTTCTCTTACATTGCCTTGTCAGACAGACTTTGGAAGAGGAATAATCAAAACACTTTTATGTATTACCTGACACATTAAGCACCATCTGCAATGTCTGCAACTCACATAAGTTTTATTGATAGTGTTGGAGGTCAGCATAGATGACCATTACTTCATGTCTGGTGTTTACATCACTCCTCAGACCTTGAATATGCTTGTAACTCCAGCACAGCCATCACATTCTATATCACCCTATTTGTAAGTGACTTGCCATTGGACAGAGCTCCATCTTTATCTTCTGCACAACTAAGGCAAAGTGTAGAGAAAACAGTAACATCCTTATATTCCCTAGCAACAACTAAAAGAACAATAATTAAACTGATGAATGAACTAAAGTTTCACAGAAAATAATACTTATACCGTGTAAGTATTTCAGCACAAGTGAACTTTATGTGAGAGAAGAGGGTATTTTGTAGGTTTTCAGCTGGTACTATATTAAAAATCTAAAATATACACTATATCCTATGTGTCCAGCACAAACTGGCAGTGTTTTACAATATGGCTGGGAAGTTGGCATAATAGTTAAGGTGCTTACTTTACATCTGCAAGGTACAGTGTTTGATTCTAATATGGAATCAAAAATCCACTCTGGAGCCGATGTACTACAACCCAAAACAAAATGATTGATGGAAAGTCCACAAAAGAATAGAAATATCCACAGTCAAAATTAAATTTATTGATGGAAAATCCACAAAAGAATAAAATATCCACAGTCAAGCACTTTCGTCAAGTGACTTCTTCTGAAGAACAGTGACAATGGTTTTACTAGTGGCCAAGGTGCAGGTAAGCTGAACTAAGGAAGTATCAAATGGGCTTAAGCTAGTTATTCTGTCTCAGGTGGGGAAGGATGGGGCTCTTGCACTGCCTGCCAACTCTCTGATATAGACTAGGAAGAACATGTTGGTGTAACTAACACACTGGAGGAGTTCTGTCCTCAGAATTCCTTCATAAAGCACATTGGTTTAGTGGCGTGGCCAAGATGGTAACAGGCTAACATCTTAGTTCCTCTCCTCTGCTATTTGAATTATGTTTCTGACAGGGATTCTAAAGTATATGACATCTTAAATATTTATTTTGTGTGGAATTATCTTCATTTCAAGATTTTGAAAGACACTATCTGGATTTTACATCATTTACTATCTTAATTCATGCCATTATTTAAGCAAAAATGTATCTGCTTATTTCCTCAGAATGAGTTACTCAAAAACTAACTCACAGGATTTGTTAGTAAAGAAAGAACTACAGTCAGTTCTCACAAACATACAGGAGCATTCGATAAAAATGGATAAAATAACAATAAACTAGATAATTTTAAAGAAAAATACATAAAATAAATGGAACAACTACATGAAATAATAAAACAGCAGAAAACTCAGATTTCTGGTATGGGAGATGCTCTAAATAATATAGAAGGAAGGGTATCAGAAGATGAACACAATACTGAATTTTTATTAAAACAAAATACTTTTTTTGCTAAGCAAAGTAGACGACCTTGAAAACAGATCTAGAAGGGACAACATTTGCATTTATGGTTCACCTGAAAAAATAGAAGGTGGCAACATTGTTAATTTTCCTCACATCTTGGCTTCCAAAGACTTTGAACTTAGCTGAGTCTTTGTGTTTTGGTATTGAAATAGCACATAGGTCACTTGTAGTTTCTTCATTGTCGAAAAATACAAATCCAAGATCCATAATTGTAAGATTTTTTTCCCATTAAGATAAAGAACAATAGATGAAAATACAGTAAGGTTTGACAATGACTATTCAACTTCAGTAATAGCAAAAATAAAATAATTTTCCTTTAATGAGAGAACTAGAAAAGAGATTAATATTCATTTATTATTTCCAGCTAGGTGTAAAGTATTTCTTACAGATGGAATCAAAATACTTGAACCCTTGGAATCAGCTATGTCTTTCTTAAAGACAAACACAATTCTAGATCAAGCAGAAGAAATTAATTGGAATAATAGTTCTCTGAAGAAACATGCAGAAAAATGGATGGAAGATAACTGAGGAGAATAAGAAATTAAAGGACAATTAAATATATGTTTTTTTCTGCTTAGCATAAATCCTAATAATTTTATAGTAGATATATATATATATATATATATATATATATATATATATATATATATATATATATATATTGGCACTCGTATCCTTTCTTCAACAAAAACTCTCATTGAATCAAATTGGAAAAGGGAAATATATTTGCACATGAAATGTAAGAGTGATTTAAAGTATGTTTATAACCTTTACATTTTTACAGTTAGTGTAAACTAATGCTTCACTTTTACTATTATCTAACATACTTTACCTGATCTAAATATGCTCTCTAATATATATTTTTTTCTTTCTTCTCTTAATTTTCTCTCTCTTTCTTTCCTTCTTTCTATTTCTTCAAGTTACTTTGTTTTTGCAAACAAGCATTAACTATATTTAAACATATATAAATCCTTTACTGAAAAACTGATAAAGTGGTTTTAAGTAGTTTAAAATATTATGAAAGAAAAAGGTGAAAACAGCAAAATACATTTTCTTTTTTAACTGTCATATTATCTTAAATACTACTCTTTAGCTCTGTGAATCACATTTTAATAAATGCTATAGAGCTTTTTCTGAGTTTTTTATAAATGCACTTTTTAAATGTATAACTTTTTCTTTATTACATTTTAGCATATAAGTATAGTAGAGTGTTATAGTAAAAATAAGAGATTATATTCTTTTTATCTCTTCTTCTTGAGTTGATGTTATGCTTTGTTTGATATGTGGCTAGATCATTTTATAGGTGTGATGCTGTTTTCTGTCATGGCTAAGCGTCTTTTTATTGATTTTAGTTGTGTAGTGGTCATTTTATTACTTGTATCTTGTAGCTGGTGTGAATGTAAAGATCTTGTGTTTTTTTTTCTTCTCCTCCTTTCTTTATTTTCTATCTAAGATCTTGGATTTATTGTTGGAAAGTATTTTTGGCATGATTTTTACATGGGAAATTGAGTGTTACTTTAGTTGAGTCTGTCTACTTGCCCTGCTTGTTTTGGATTCCTCGAGCGATCCGAGGTTTGAATGTTAGCTTTGAGATGTGTGCCCTGAAACTTTTTTTTTACCTTTTTCCTACTTCAGGTTGCTTCTCTACCTTCCCACTGAGGTTGAGAGATTATCAGTTTCTTCTCTTTTGTTTTGAATTCACAATTTTAGTGTGAAGAGTTAAACAGGAAGCTATAAGAAAGAGAAATGACATACTAGCCAGAGGTCAAAGGTTATACTGGTGGTGAAGCTAGTACACACTAAAATATGCATGTCCTACATTTTTAATACAATTTAAGCTATGTAAGCTTCAATTATCTATAAAATAGATAAAAATAACATTTTAGAGTTACAGTTGCAGTGTTAGTTTATAGTTAAATGTTTATAATCTTCTTTGAAAGTAATATGTATGCTTTCATCAAAAAAACTGTTTTTATTTTATTTGTGAACTATACGTTCTTTTAAATTTGGTTTTGAGGTAGTATACTAAGAAATATTTGCAAATTTAAAGATGAAAAGATCAATATCCTATTATCAATGGAGGGAAAGATAAAGAAAAAGTAAAAAAGGTAAATACTTAGAGTTATTAAACTTGTCATTCTAAACTAATTAGAAGATATATGTTTAAATGTATTCTGATGTTATATTTAAATGTAATGTAGAAGTAATATGGAAATGTTTGCAAAAGAAAGACTGAAAGCTGTTTACCTGATTCTTTTTGATATGAAGTGAGGGGCATAGAATAATACTTGTGGAAGTGCTGAATCTGTCACTCCAACATATTATTTGTTATAAGGAAAACATAAATGTTTATTGAATATATTTGTTTAGTATTATCTATTGCTAATTCATATTTTGACTGTTGTTTTTTTCATATTAATACTGTAATTTGTTTATGAGTCACTGATTAGTTTTTATGTATTTTAGTATTACAATACTCATTTATATTCAATTTAATAATAATTATAAAATGATAAAATAAATTAAGAATTTACATAAGATTAATTTATTATATTAGTGAAACTACATATATTGACTGTCAAATTAACAATGATTTATGAACTTTAAACTTATATGAAACTTGTTTTGACTTACTGTACATAGATAATCTAATACAGGGTTGACAAACAAATATTTGTCATAATTGAAGTAGATTTAGTCATAAGAGGGTGTAAACAGAAATAAAAAAAATGTCTAATTAATGAAAGTAATAATATATTGTTTTATTTAATGTTGACACTAATATTAAAAATTGAAGTCTTATATATTTATTTTGTATTTGTAAGAGAGAGAAGGGGAAATGAGATGAGGGAAAGTACACATTTTATTTTAGTGTACAAAACGATAAATTATATACATGGCAATTATTGATTAACTAATACAGATCAAGAAGTCTAGAATTTTAGAATTGCATTAACATGGGTAATAAAAATGTAAATAGAGTCAGTTGGTAAAAAAAAGCCTTTCGGCTTTTCCCGGTTATGGGTCGCCACAACAGATCACCAGTCCACTATTGATTGAAAGTGGATTTTTACAGTGCCAAGTTGCCAGCCCAGCACCCAACCTTCCCAAAAGGCACACACATACTCACGCACCTACCTGCATGTCTTTAACGTTCACTTGACTGCAAGGAGGACATGCAGACTCTGCACAGAAGGTGGTCTAGCTGAGAATTGAACTGGAGAACCTCTTGCTGTGAGCCAATAACGCTAACCACTGCACCACCACGGCCACTTAAATAGAGTCAGTTGGTAGTACGACATTACTTTTACTCTTCTGTTTATTTTTTTCACATAATTACAAAATAATAAATAATATCTAAAATTCATCGGTTCGTGCTTGCTGAAAGTGGAATGCATGGTTAAGTGTGGAAAACTGGTTTGAGAGTCAGCAAGATGAAGATACACAGTGCTTTTGTTATAAATAATCATAAAACACATATATTACAGCAATTACAGCATATACAGGGTAGTCTAGAAAGAATCACATACAAGGCTAAATGTCATTGCTATAATGTTTAAATAGAAATTCCAAATTGTACTACAGTACCCTGAGTGAAGCCAGTCATTCATAAGTAACCCAGAATGTTACACAATACTATATTAAACACATTTGTATGTTCTCTCAAAAACACAAACAAATGCACACACTGCAAAGACAAAATATGCTCAGTCATTCCTTCTTGCTCATATGGGTTAGAGTGTTTGCCTCCAGTGTCCATACAGACCACAGACAAGTTACCAGCCTTCCACAGTGTACCCATTTTCACAGGCTGCTGCCAATAACATTAGAATTGAGTTTATAAACAAAAAAAACTGTCGTAGTCTATAAACCAACCATTTTAATTTATTAGGTTAAGTTCTTTCATTCTGTTAGGCAAGGACCTTCATCAGAGCAATAATAAACATTAGAAAACAAGTTAAAATGCATTTTCATAAAATCACAAGACCAAAATCAGCCAGTTATATAGATTGCCTAATTAACTAGTAAAAAACTGTTAAAACACTGTGAAAACACATATAGCTAAAAGTCAATGATGAAATATTCTTTTAACAAATGTCATAAAATCTTAACCTTAACAAATAATTAATTGAATAGGAATCATTTAAACCAAGGTTGTTCATGGCATCCAAACTTATTTGCCATTTAAGTTCACATTTTCCAAATGTTCACTAATAATATGACCCTGAGGATCCTTTTTAACATGTTCTACTACTAGGAAATTAATACAGAGCGTATTGAGCACTTTATCATGCTTATATAAAGCATTTGTCATTTTATTATTCTTAATTTCCAACATGTATTCTTATATATGCTGTTTTAACATTCTGGAAGCCTTGCCTATATAAAAGACAGGACATAAGAGGCACTGGGCTAGATAAACAACATTTTGTGAGTAACATGAAAAATTACTATCCACCTATATGTCTTCTCTCTAATAGTGAAGCTGTCAGCAGTATTAATCAACAAACATTGTATTAGCAGCTACACTTGAAAGTACCATGTGGTCTGTTGTTAATCATATCATCTGAACTACCATTACACTCCAGATATGTTTTGAACACTTTGTCCTTTTTAAAAGTAATATAAGGTCTACCCCCTATCTTGCTAGATATTTCCTTATCTGCCAAGAACAACTTCTAATTTTTGCTGATGCACTCACCAATAACTTTGCTATCCAATGTATAGGTGGTAATAAAATATTTTTTGTCATCAGTGTCATGATTGTATGGTAACATCCTGTTTCTCATGTTCATCCTGAACTGAAAGTGTAGAGTTCAAGATAGGTTGATAAAAAACATTGATCCTTTTGCCCACTACTTCATGTTTAATCTCCTGTAAAAAATTCTCAGGGTAACCTCTTTTATGAAACATCTCTAATACCACTTCACATTCAGCATAAAAGGTATCCAAAATAGATATGTCAAGCTAGATGGACTTACGTGATGATACGATTGGCTGATTAGATTTGTTATGAAATCCCTAAGCTCTTTGGAGACATGTGCAGTTCTCATCCCCTGAGATTTTATAACATTTCTCTTTGTGATCTGGGGATACGTGCTTTTACTGGGCATCAGCATATTAACTCTGGTTGGTTTTCAGAACAGGTTGTTGGAGTGGCATTTGTTTTCAGTGTCCTTGGATATGGCTATGTCTAGAACGTTGACCGCGGTCTTGCTGTGACAGGTTGTGAATCTCAGGACACTAGTGGAATTGCTCATATGGTTGTAAAAGTCATTCAGAATAGCTTCGTCCCCCTCCCAGATGATAACTATGTCAAAAATGCGAATCACCTAGTGTAGCTTTAAGTGACTGCCTCTCCTGCATATAAAAAGGGCTGTCTTTATCAAGAGGAAGAAGAATGGGGACCGGTCACATTAACCATATACATGAACCTCTTATAAGCAGACACTGGAAACCTTTTTTGTTATGCAAGAAAATATTAGCCTTTCATATTATATGTCAGGAGATAATGATCCCCATAAAAGTGGGTTCAGCCTCTCATTTTACATGTGAGACTGTAAAAAGTTTTGTAATAAAGCTTCCATACTTGGTTGTAAGGAATATGAGCCCTACTGATGCAGACACAGCCTTTCATTTTACATGTGTTACAAAACAGACTAATAAAGTCTGGTGATAGCCTCGTAAAAGTAAGCATTTTCAATTATCAAAGTGGAAACCACTCTATTAGATGGACTTGATGAAGCTCAGGCAAAAGTGTTTAGTTCTGTAGTTGTAGCCCATAGTGTGTTGTCATGCTTTGTATGTTAGTAGTTAAAAATAAAAATAAAACCTTTCAACTAAGAATGAGGTTTCACAGGCTGCTGAACTGGTAAACTTTCACAGGTCTTTCAGGAATATTCAAATAAGGGACTAACCTCTAAGCTTTGGTTTTTCCATCTCCCTGATTTTCTTCAAATCGTCTCCCATGGAACATCCCGACATTGTCTGTAATTGCCTTTAAATAATTGACCTGTTGAATATAATGTATTAGAACAAGAACACTCATCCATCTACCTGCTTAACTGAATAAACTACTGGAAACTTCAACTAGGTGTCTTTATTCCTCCCACAGGGAGGGTATCAGAGAGAGAGAATCTCCAAAGTCTGCTAGCTAAAGTGATTTTATCTGGACTAAAACTTTATACTCAGTTTCTTCTTAGTGCTGTCACCCTCTAGGTCATAGGTGGGATACCAGACTTCACTTGAGCCATCTGGATTACCTCTGTTTACGAATACCAAAACCAGGATCTAAATCTTGTCCAACAGTTAAATAAAACATGGTGGAGAGACAGGTTTATTTATTTATTATGCAGCACTCCCCTCACCTGTGGAATAGACTCCCTCTGCAACCTACACAGTGTGATACACTATCTTCATAGGTTCATAGCTTTGTACTAGGCTAATGGCCCTGGAGCCTTTACAAGCCTAGCCCATAGAAGTGCCCTGGCATCATGCCACCCTATGTTAGTTCCCAGTGCCTCTATCAAGCAGAGCCACTAAAGTGATCCCCAGGGTGAACTTTCTGTTTCCATCCACTCATCATTGTATCTCTTGAAGAGGACCAGTGAAGTGCTCTGCTTGACATGTATGGGAAGTCTCTTCCAGAACATGGGCAGTCTCTGTGTTATGAACCTGTCCATCCAGCCATGTTCTGTTGATTGTGGTAATGAGGTTGAGGTCTCTGGAGCGTGTGGTGCGGAGGGATTGGGATTTCTTTAGATTTAGCATTTCTAACAGAGCTGGGTCAGACATGGCTTTGTAAGTCAAGCAGCGACCGCCTCTAAGTAGACGATATGAAACAGAGAATAGCTGGAGTTTTTTGAGTCTGTCCATGTAGGATATGTGTTTAAGGCCTAGGATCCTCTTCATGAGGTACGTTTGTGGCCTTTCCAGCTGTTGCATGTGTCTAGTGAAGTAAATGCCAAATGGGGCATTATACTCGATGACTGGTCTAATGAGGGAAGAGTAGAGAGAGAGATGATGACCTCTTTCTTCCTGGATGCAAAACCCTTGGTAATGAGATGTGCCACATAGAAGGACTTTCTGACCACAGTGGCAATGTGGTGGCCAAAGGAGAGGTTGCTGTCAACCTGTGTCCCAGATCTCTTATAATGCCTTCAGTGTTCAGTGGGCTCCCATCGAAGTGGTAATTAGTGGGAACTGAGTTTTTCCCAAAAGGATGACGACGCATTTTTTGGCATTAAACTTAAGGCCATGGTTTCAACACCAGTTATTGGTCTCAGTGAGGCCTTTCTGTAGGATGTCTACATCACTTGGGGAGTTAATAATGGCTCCCAGCTTGTAGTCGTTTGCGAACTTGGTCAGACAGAGTCCCTCCGTGTTGGCTTGGACTTCTGAGAAGTAGATGCAAACAGGAAAGGACCCAGGACCAATCCCTGTGGGACTCCACTCATGACTGGTCAGCAGTCTGACTTGGAGTCTGCTACTTTCACACTGTGGGTTCTATCTGTGAGCCAATTTGCAACCCACCTAGAGATATAGGGGTTGATGCCTAGTTTGGTGAGTTTATCAATAATTCCTGAGTGGGGAATGATATCAAAGGCCTTGGCCAGATCGAGGTAGGCAGTATGAACTGCCTTGCCCTCATCCACAGCTCTGGTGACTGACTCAAAGAAGTCAACCAGGTTGAGCAGGCAAGATCCACCTTTCACAAAACAAAATTGAATGGGATCTAGAGTTTGGAGAGTCCCTATATTCTTGTTAATTAGGTTCATGATGATGCACTCCATAGCCTTATATATCACACTCGTCAGGCTAATGGGGCGATAATTCCCAGGGTCTGTAGTCACTCCCCCTTTATGAAGAGGGATGACTGTAGCAGTGCACTATTCGGTAGGGAGAAAGCCTGAGGTGAGGCTGTGATTGAACAGGGCACATAGATGTGGTGCCAGTTCACTTTGTAAGTCATGTAGAACATATCCAGGGATATTGTCGGGTCCCATGGAAGCTGTATTCTTGGCCTTGGACAATGCAGCTTTAACCTGTGCTGCAGTAATGCTGGGTGCCTGACATTCCTCCGGTATTGTGATCGGTCCTTTAGGGGGGGAGAGAGGGGTAAAACTGGCACTGAATCTGTCAGCCAGTATGTTGGCAATATCTGTTGGCTCAGTTTAGGAGGTACCATTGTGCAGTAACTCAGAGCAAACCTTGGTATTGCCATGGAGATTGTTGATATAACTATAGAATACTTTGTGGTTGTTTGTAGTGTCTGCCACAATTCTGCCTTCATAGCTGGCTTTAGAGGTTTTGATGAGGGATCTCAACTTTTTGTTCCTTCAAATGGACCTGGATGATTGGATGGACATTCTCAAATCCACCCCGGGCTTGACTGAAATGGCTATCTCTGAGAGAGGAGCTACAGTCAAAGAGTGGATACTGGGAGGATGCAAATGGTTGTAAAATTCAGTTGGCTTGAATTTTCTATAATTTTTATGATGTCTCTCTTTTCTAACTGAATAAATAATGGGTCTTGATAGTACACAGCTTAAAAGAGAAACAGACAGACAGAGAAAGAGAGAGAGATAGCTTGGCTTCAGCACATGCACACAAATTATATGAAGCCATATACAAGCTTAGTATGATCAGACAGATCCCTACATTTTTATATCTATGTAGTGACCTAGCATGCAGGACTGCTTTTGTAGCTGATTTTTCTGCATTCAGGTGTCAAGAAAATATGTTATTCTAATCAACACTTCTTGTCTATGATTATTCCCACTTATGGCCATGTCATCTATGCATTCAGTGTCTCCATGTATTAAAAATTGCATTGTATTACTTTCAGTCAAATAACATGACTTATACATTTTTGTTCCTCTGACATTAGTTTGTTTCCTTTCACTGACTCTTCAGTTTAATAAGTTCTATCTGTAGAGTTTCCATAATGCTGTATTGTTGGAATCATTGCAAAATAAGACAGTCAACTGCATATTGTCTTAGCATGGAACTGCCTATACAATTAAGAATGTTATTTTTAAATAACAAGCACCAGTCCTAATTAACATAACATACATATCATATCATCATAGTACAATATGATGTAATATAACATATAACATTGTATAACATGTTTTGCCATTAATATGCAGAACAAGTCTACCTAGCACCACTTTAAATGTGCATTAACCCCAATATCTTGTGTACAACAGAAATTCGGCTTTTGGTATGAAGCATCCCCACTAGCTATTAGAAATGATTTGCTAATTTATTTCTGATACTTATACATTTGAGCATCTATCACAGTAGCCTACTTAAAGTGGTGAAGGCAAGTGCGGTCATGCTAAAAACATTAATTCTGCCTTAATGGAACTTCCTTCCATTTTGCTAAGTCTCAGAAACACATTTTTTCTTGCTGCTTCTCTATGCAGAACTGTCAGGACCAATTGTATCATCACTTCAGTCCATCTGGCCTGACATATCCTGACTGCTCTAACAAGAAATGTTAATTCTGCTTGACTGAGGCTTCTCATAAGAAAGATTCTAGCATACTGTCTCATTTAAATTTTGAAGTTTTATTGTTATAGTCTGAAGTCATTGGAGGCATTTGCTTAAATAACTTGAATATAATTGTGTAATTGCTAGACTGAGAATATTATATTTTTAAGTAGCTTAAGTACTGTATCTATGTTATGAACACAATCTGTCTTTAAAAAAAGAATTTATAACTATTCGTGTAATTTTTGTGTGCAGGTGTGAGAGAAAATATAAAATGAATAGGATTTATCAGAACAAGACATAAGAAAAAAATCTTAGTACTGAAGCAAATATCTATATATTTTTACACATCATTCATATATCCTGTGTGAGTCAGAAGTTTGTAATGAATTTATGCTTTTAAAGACTGCTATATTTTATGGTTAATGTTTACCTTTTCAGGACAGATACGAAGGTATAATGTCAGAGTCGCTATTAGTCACATGAGACAATCTGTGACTGTTGTGTGCTTGGCCTGTGAGTCATGCGTAACAAGGATACACATCTCATTACGCTTCAAGGTCTGGTGTTTGAGATCTTTGTACCTGTTTGGCTGTCACGTGACTCATCAGATGTAACCCTGGACCTACAGGTTGCATGGTAAAGGGCAAAATATGAAATATGTAGAGTCGGAGACCAGAAAGACTGTCCACTAAAATAGTTCATAAACAAGGACACCACGGAATGATGTTACAAACCTAGTCCTTTATCACAGGGTCTTTTTAAGGCTATATCCAAAACATCATTCTTTGAGCTGTCTGATAAATGCTTTAATGTCTGATGTGCTTCTATGTTTTGTATTAAGCTAGTTGTTTTATTCAAAGACCCTTTTGGGGTTTTTGTTGTTGTTTTTTTTTAAATATGTTTTGTGTGTTCTTAAGTTCTTGGTACATTAACCCAAACAGCAAATATACTATTCAGTTTTACATGCATGTGATCTTAAGAAGTATTTACAGTTTGCTGTCTTGCATTCATAGTTCATTTTCATACTGGTGAAAGCTTCAACGCTAACATTTTAGACATATCTAAAAGATGCTCGTATGCAGTGGCTATATTGATTTTAATCAGTTTTAACATGTTTTGTTGAGGCAGAGTTTTGGTTCACCCTTGAAAGAATAACAATTTTATTTCATTCTGATCACATCAAACTAATAACTTTGGAGTGAAATGACTAATAATACATCATCATCAATATAACAAGAAGAGGAGAAATTTTCCAAAGCCTGGAATAAAGAAAATGAGAGAAATAAACACACTTGGACCATTTAGACTGCAAATTCTAAGCTGCTGTGTAAACTACATGACAGCTAACCAAAAGCTTATTTTCCCCAGCCTTCAAAATGCCTTTTGGAGATACCATGTATATGTGAAATAGGTCACTGTTTTAGACTCCTACCACCTTTTCAGAAAGGCTGCTACAGTTACCCACCATGGACTCTGTAAAATATTTATTTGTGTACCTCCTGAACATTTATATGTTTATGTTACATTGCCTGGTTCTCATATATCCCCCTTTTTCAAAGGCACCAATTTCTTGGTGTTGTAACTTCTAGATTCCTTTGAGGTACATCAGCTTCCATCGTATGCCTTGTTGTCTTTTTAAGGCATCACACATTAAGCATTTCTGATGCCTCCTTCTACAGTTTCTGTTGAAGATGTATTAATTTTATTGCCATTAAAAATATCTTTCTCCTCTCTTCAGTCTTGCAAAGATGAGGTTTCCAGAACTGCAGAAAGTGCTTTCCCTGTGGTCATAGGAACTACCTTTAAGGACCAAAGTGAAGAGTCAAAAGGTCATGAATACCTATATCTAACTACCTGTAAGATAAGATAACATCTTGCTTTCTACTGATGATGTCTTTTGTTCAGTGTCCAAGTGTGTTAGCCAATGCCTTTCAACCTCTTAGTGCAAGAATTCTGGGCAAAGTCAAAAATAATGGGGGGGGGGGAGTACGGGGGGACAAAGGACCAAAATCAGGGACAGATTTTAAATCTTACTCTTACAAACTTACAGTGTTGCTCAAACAATAGGTTTTGCATTAGCATGCATCTTCTGAAAGATATGAAGTCTGAAATTCAGTTGTACAGCATTACATAACTTGCTGAAAAAATGCAAATTTTAGGAGGAACAGACCAAACACACGAGGCAAAAATTTGGATATTCTGTGAAAATCCTATTGGTTCATAGGTGTTTACTAGGCTAATGACCACAAGGGTCTTTTTAAGCCTAGCCATGCATCCCAAATTTCTGACAAGTTCTGGCACCCTTGATAAGTGCAAGCACTGGCCTGGGAGATGAACCATTTACAGGTTACCTGTGTCTATTAGAGGTATACGTGCCAAACCAGGGATGCATTTCCGGTTTCCCATCCAATTGTCCAAGCTGCACTTGAATTGGTTTAGGGAGGAACTCTGCTTCACATGGATGAGGAGCCTGTTCCATAGACAGGGTAGTCTCTGAGATACATACCTATCTTTCCAGCAGGTCCTATTTATATCACAGGCAATGTTTAAGTCTTTAGTATGGGTAATTCTGGTGCAGTTTGTTTTGTGGATATGCAGGAGGTCCGTTAAAGTGGAGTCTGACAATGCCCTGTATGCCAGCCATAGATCTCCCTTCAAAGGCCTGTAGGAGACAGAATACAGGGATAGGGCCTTGAGGTGGTCTGCATAAGATATTTTACTTATGCTCTGTATTCTTTTAGTGAGAAACCTCTGTGGACATTCCAGTTGTTGGATATGCCTGGTTAGGTACATACCAAAGGGGCATTGTACTCAATGATAGGTCTGACGAATGTTGAATACACTGGAACAATGACTTCCTTGGACTTAGATGCCATACCTTTGTTTAAAAGTTGTACAACATAGAATTATTATGGAGATAATGATCTGGAGAGTTGAGAGGTATGTTCCAGCCATTTTGTGTTACTGTTGCACATTGTTTTCATTACATATGACTGCCATAGTCCAATTATAGTTTTGTTTATGCTGCTAATACTTTCTTTGCAAATGTGTTCTACTTTCAGAAGATGTTTCCTCAAATGTTTATTTTTTTGTATTGAACTTAAGCTACTGTATTTTAAAGTATACTTTCATACAGTAAAGTCCTTTTTCATCCTTCCTTCACATTCTTTCTGTGTTTTCCATTATATATATATTCATGTCATGAGCAAAAAATAGACTTTGATTTCCAAACCTTATACAAAGACATGTAGAGATAGTGTAAGATACCAGCCTCAGTTTTGACTCCTCCATTATCCAAGTGGTAAATATTTTTATACTGAGGGTTCTCTATTTTTCCATGTGCATATTCTAATGACTAGCCAGTTCAAAACTCAGTCATAGAGTCTAGCACATGCTTTAATTTTATCTGCTTTATTCACTTAGTTTTTGAATGTGTTCATAAATTAAGCAGACTAACTGCCCTTGTGAGCCATTACAAGAGCCTGCACCTTGTGCCTATAAGGTGAACACCTTAACCACTATGCCAACCTCCCACCACTAGTCTTAAAAGGCTACCTTTATCATATTTTATTATTTATTTCAGTGAGTTACTTGGTCAAGAAACATTAATAAATGTATTTGCCCTAATTATGGACATGATTCCAAAATAATGCTCTTGGTGTACATGAATTACTCCAGCTTAAAGTCTATCTATAAAGCAGGCTTACACTGTAGTAAGTCACTTACTTAGAGAGCAAGTCTTTTAGAATCAAACCCTATACTGCCATGAAATATTGTAGCCTTGGGTCCTGAGTAGTGGTACCCTAAAGCCAAACTAGCAAGTTGTTACTTCCAGCCAGTTCAATGTACTAGATTTTGCAAGTATCCATCCTCTCCCCTTGTAAACATTCACCAAACGTATTCATTTAACAGCCCTGGTTTATTTACACTCCTTTTCTGCATACAACTGTTAATTTTTTTATCTTCAGTCACACTTTTTGTCTTTGTTCTTTTATGCATTTATAAAATGTTCTTTCTCCTTAATGGAAATGGTCATGGTTTCTGCAGTCTGAACTTCTGCTTCTGTTAATGTCATTCCCACTTCCCTCTTCTTTAAATTTATTTTATTCTGTCTGATCCTGCTATTCTTCCTTTTTATTTCTAAACGCTGTACATTTTTCACTAATCTTTGATGCCACTTCATTTGAGATGGCAGTGCTTTTCACCAAAACTTTGGTCTGCTTATTTGTTTAACACTAAGGCTTATAGTTTCCATAATGGCAATTTTGAGCTAACTGCTGTTATTTTCACAGAAACTTCATTTTGTTTTTGTCATACCTCTCAACCTGCAGACACTGAAAATAGGCACAAAAGCCCTTGAAAAGTAGACACATCCAGCCAAAAATCTGGACATCTAATTAGCATGCAATCTGAATGCCAAATAGCATATAACTCTCCCAACTTCCAGGAAGACTATGGGATACTACTCAGAAGAACGGGTTTAAAAATAGATGACAAAAGTGAATTAAAAGCACCTTATCAAAGAGAGTGTAAAATCTGTAGGCCTTCGTAAACTGTACTGCTAAATTCTTACACATAGGGTCATTTATTTTTGCTTCTGAAAAAGGTAGCTGTAATATTTGTTTACTCATTCTTTAAATTATTGATGCCACTACTATGTTGGCCGTGTAATGTGGTTCAAATTGTAGCAGATAGCTTCAGAAATCATGTGTGATGAGGTGGGATTTGAAAATTGTGCAAAGGGGTAAAGCAAGCCTAAAAATAGGGATATAACTCCAAAAGTACTGACATCCTATGCAGGGGTAAATCAGGCTTGAAAATAGAAATATTCCTCCAAAATAGGGATAGTTGATCTCTTATTTTTTACATTTGAAGGAATTTGGCTGACTTTTGGAGACTGGCATTCACTGGAGGTGTTGTCACTCAATGCTAAGAAATGCATAATGGTACCCTTTGGGAAGTCAACCATCCTTGCTAATTATCCCCTAAGAGTTGACACAGTGGTCAGGTATCTGGATATGCACATAGACATTAGCCTTACCTTTGAACACCACAAGGCCATAGTGGTGAGGAAGTGCTTTTATGTTGCACAACTTATAAGTAAGGGTATGGCATCTAGGTCCAAAGAGGTCATTATCCCACTGTACTCCACCCTTATAAGAATCATAGAGCACAGTGCTCCCTTTGGTATGTACCTGACCATGCATATGCAGCAACTAGAGTGACCGCAAAGGTTTCTTACAAAAGAATACAAGATATAACAAATCTGCATTATGAGGAGGGGCCTTAAAGCCCTTTCCCTCTACTCAGTCTCCTATAGATTGCTGAGGGGTGATCTATACCTGGCTTACAAGGAATCCACAAACCACACACTTATAACTCTCCTACATATTTGTAAATCAAAGAGTACCAGAAATACAACCTCTAGGGACCTGCATTTTGTCTGTGACTTAAGCAGAACATGCTGGAGAGACAGATATGTGTCCCAGAGACTGTCCTTCCTATGAAACAGGCTTCCCATCCATGTGAAGCTGGGTTCATCTATTACCCAGTTTAAGTACAACCTAGACAAGTGGATGGGGAATAGGAAATTTACACAGGGCCTGGCACCCATGTCCCTTATGGACAGAGGTAGCTTATAAATGCCTGGCAGTCAATGTCCTAGTTGGATGCAGGACGTCATTATTCTTTCAGAAAAAACTTGGCTAGGCTTAGAAAGGCCCCCAGAGTTATTAACCTGGTAATAGTCTATAAATCTCTGAATCCATTTTTGAATGAAAGATGGTTCATAACATTTTCTATCCACTTATAAAATAAAGTTTCTGTTATGGATTTTCTTACTGTCCTGCCTAGTTTATCTCAGATCATTCTTTTATGGGAAGAAGTTTGAATTTTGGAAGACAGTATCTGTAAATAGTTCTTTAGTCTTGTGACAGCCCCCTTTACAAACCAATGACAGTGTGTGTTGTTTTTATCTCTTATCCTTACATTATCAGAAGCTCTACACAGTATTATCATTAGTAAGCCCAAGTTGCCATCTTTGGAAAAACATAAGTGATAAAATTTCTCATTGCATGCTTCATGCAAACAACAGGAACATGATGAGCAATGTATTTTAGCCACACTTACGGTATTTTTTATATGCCAGACAGCAAGTTTAACTATGGTGATTACATTTCATCTTTTAAATTAGATATACACTTTGTTTGTGTCTTTTTGCTTTTCCTGGTTAGGGGTCGCCACAGTGGAACTCCGATCCGCTAATGATTGACAGTTGATTTTTACGTACCGGCTTGCCAGGCCTGACGCACAACCTTCAAACGAAGGTACGCCCATTCACACATGTCTCCAAGCAGAAGACGCTCTAACTGAGAATCGAACCAGACAGCATCTTACTGTGAGGCGACAATGCTACCGCAGCACCACCATCACATACAAAATTAGATATACACTACACTGTGCTATTGTTGTTCTACTAGGCTTTATAACTTATATTGGAGATCGTCTCCCCAGGACAGCTCTGAAAAATGGTAATTATGCCCAGTCACGCTTCCTTGGTAAACAAGAGCAAGCAATCAAGCAGTCTTTTAAATAAATAAATAATATTTATCCGTGTACCAGAGGTAATAAAAACGTCAAAATCTGTGCCATCACTTGGGCTGGAATGTGGACCTGAAGAGCAGCTAATAAATGACTGCAGACTTAGTATTACAAGAAAGTTATTCTGTGCTAAATGATACCTGTATACATGCATTGCTAATCTTAAGTGCAGCAGAAATCAATGCCTGGGTCCACATGTTTTCACGGTAATGCAGAACTTATACACAGGCATATAAATGTCCTCATTTTCACTGTGATTGCATTTGTGACTGTAGTTACTTTTTTCCTTTACTGACTCGTGCTTGCTTTTATTTACCACACTGCCTTTTGCTTAATCCTATTTTTACTGGTCACATCCAAACCAATAAGAGTAGTTTGTCCAATAAACACACATCACACCAAATGACATTTGATGACCTTTATTAAAATTCCATAAACATAAATTTATTGATCAACTGATATTTTCTTTTGTTAACCATGGCATAAACATCCATATAACAGTTAACTTAGGGCAGCGTGACCCTTCTCACCCTGACCAAGTAAGTAACATCCTTACCTCTGCTCGCCACTTTAACTTATCAAGCAGCGTCCAGCCTCTCACTTGAATTTCCCAACATCCATATAAACAGTTAAGTTAGAGCAGCATAATCTCGCTCGCCCTGACCAAGTAAGCAGCATTCATACCTCCAGGTGCTTACTTTACTTATCAAGCAGCATCTAACCGCTCACTTGAATTTCCCAACTCATTGAAATGAACCTCCAACACCAGAGGGGACAGAAGAGGGACAACCTGGCCTCTTCTCCACCCATCAGCCTGACTAGGCTGTTCATCCTCCTTCATTCCAAAATTACAACAAACCCTCCAAAACAAACTTAGTCATACATAAAGGACTTAAACAAAGTCATCTGGTGTACACCATACCCTCTGGACCAATTGGTCCCTGTCATCAACCTCCCAGTGACCTAACAAATTTCACCAAAGCAACCAGTTGCCAAAAAAGCTGACTTAACTGATGAGCCCTCCTCCAAAGCCAAATTAACTACAGTAAACCCTTGTCTTGACATAGCCTCTTTAAATTGCCAATCCTCTGTTAACCTTCCCAATGTAACTCCAGAATTATTCCCACATCACAACTTTGCAAATGTTCTGTGAAGACTTCAAGAGGCCAAATGCCTCCTGTAACCTTGCAAACCCAATTGCATGTTGCCAAATCTAACTGTAGCCCCCATTTAGCCTCCCAACAAATATAAAAATGTCAAAAAATAATTTTTTTATAATGAATTCCCCTTCACTAAACTAATGGCTGATCAATGCTCCCAAAATGAGTGAAAATTCTCTCTCCCGAAAACCAACACACCAAAAGCTGTACACATATTGTATACAAAATCATTACACTTCCAATTATTATAGCTTGACCAGTAATACCACATAGGCATTTCCCTGAAATGTAACACCAGCAAAACAGGTGTACCACCTGCATATGCACCCCAAGTCACATGGTCTCTATCTCCCATATCTGCCTCTGTGGGCTCATCATGAATGATCCTCCCTTTCACGAGTCCTACCTTAGTGCTGTTCTTCATGTAACCTGCTTTGCCCAGATTAAATTTCCAAATGTCAAAGGAAAAACAACTTCAAAAAGATCAACACACGGCAGGTTCAGGTTAAGGCACTTTAATCTTGCAGCAAGGAGACAAAAACATGCTAATACAGAGTTTGTCTAACTAAAATCAGGAAGTGAAGCCATTCTTATACTTTTCTTACAAGACATTGGGCAGGATTCACAAAGGCTTGCACGGAGTCTAAGAGTAGTGTAAGACTCCATGCAACCTTTGCGATCCAGGAACAGCCCTAAAGTCCGTGTAAGAGACAATCTAAAATGTCTCTTACACAGAGTGGGAGTGGATATGCTAATCACCTCACTTGCAGCCCAAAGGCATGCAAATGAGGTAGATTAGCAATCCACGAAGCCCAAAGCAGCCCGTGTAAGAGCCATTTTAGCTCCAGAAATGTACTCAGTTGACAACTGAGTACGTTTCTGAAAAAACCACAACGGAGCCATGTCAGCTCCAAATAAAGGGTGCATATGTGTCAGGCAGCATGCCAATGGCCAAATATGTGGCCATTGGCACGGTACCCGATGCAAATATGAAAAATAAATATTTTAACGGCTGCACTGTATAAAACATAAAATGAAGGGTTATAAACCCAATAAATGTGGGTATTATGCAATACATGGATTTACAATGCAGGGATCAGCAGACCAAAAACAACATGGCCACCATTTAGTGGTTGCTAAGGGGGGGAAGCTGAGTCTAAGACATGTAACTAAGCATTAGTAGGCAATCTGATGTAAATGAGTGTTAGGATACTGAATTCCACTGTCACATAGCAAATGAGCACATACTGAGTAGTGTAAGAGATACATAAGGGGAGGAATAGAGAAGGATATAGGTGACATCACAGGGGGGAATGGTAGAAAGAAATGCAGTTCATTGGAGGTCAGTGTTACATGACAGATGTCAGACACATATCATGGAAAGAGGAGTGCCACAACATAAGCATGGGAAAGTCAAGAAATGGAAGGTGTACACTGTTGCTATACACCAAAGTTTCTTGCTGGGCGCATCATGCAAGACGTGTGCCATGAGCGAGTAGGGCAGTGCAAAGCGCTGTGTAAGGCAGACTGAGCATGGGAGCCTGTTGGCAGACTTGTAACACTGTTTGTGCTGGTGTGTGCAGCTTTTAACCGGACAAGCAGATTCTGAACTGTAAGCATGTGTGCATGCATGTAAGCCATCAGAGCGTGAGCGGTTGTTTCTGCCACAGTATGCACGTTGCTCCCCTGAGGAAACAGAAAGGAAAAAGGAAGCAACAGAATTAGTAGTAGGAAGCTAGCAGGGAATACAGCTGGAGCTAGCAGGTGAAAACAATTAGAAGCAGGCAATTACACATTGGTGGCAGAGTAGTAGCTCAGCCCAACACTTAAACTCTGCAAACAGCAGTGCAGGATGTTTCTCTCAAGAGACACTGCAAGACAGGAGTAAGCTATTAGAAGTGAAAACTGAAAAGCTGAACTCAGAGCAGAATGCTAGGGGCAGCCATAGCTGTCATAAGGAGACATAGGCTACTTGCTGAGGGTGGTGACAATGCAGATGGTGCCAGACAACCCACAGTGAGGAGACGGGGAAGAGTGTACAGGCCCATGGTCACCTACCACGGGTTACATGGGCTGAGATAGTAGAGCACCATAGAGTGGACAGAGACCTCCTGCAGCAAATTGTCGAGCTGTGCAGGCCACGCCTCACACACAGAACCAACAGAAGGGAACCCATCCCAGTGGAAGCCAAGGTATGTGTTAGCATAAGAATACTAGCAATAGGTACCTTCCAGAGACCAACTGGTGATATGATGGGGATATCACAGGCATCAGCCTCCAGGGTACTGCACCAGTTCCTGGATGCCATGTCACACATGTCGGGTGATCATGTATATTTCCCCAATGCCTGTGAGGTATTGGCCAGCAATATGTGTCTCTTCCAGCAAATAGCGGAATACCCTGAGGTAGTGGGTGCAGTAGACTGCACGCACATTATTTGATCAAAGCACCAGCCGGTGAGCGGGTAGGGCCTACATTAACCGCAAGGGCTTCCCTCCATCAACTGCCAGGTCGTGTGTGATGCCCAGGGCATAATAATGAATGTGTATGTGCTTTGGCTGCCCTGGGAGCTACCATGATTCCCATATCTGGTATTTGACCTTAGCTGTACCAGACATTTGCCAATGAGGACATCCACACATACGGACACCTAGTGGGGGATGCAGGTTATGCACTGAGCTGTGGCTGGATGACACCCATCAGAAACGCACACACACCTGAACAGGAACCGCCGATACATCGAGGCACACCGCACAAACACATAATGTAATACAGCGTGTGTTTGGGCTGCCTCAAGTCCATAGTTCTGGTGTCTGGACACATCCTGGTGGGAGCCTCAGGTACTCACCAACTACATGTACCCAAATTGTCATGGTATGTGCTATGCTACATAATATGATCTTATGCAAAACAGCTGCAGCAGGACCAGCATAGGGCCGGGCCAAACAGTCCCCACCATTGCTTAAGGCCATGCACAAGCAGGCAGAGCATGACCTCAAGGAGGAACAACCTGAGCCTGCCCCAGTGCAGGCAGAAGGAGGGGCGTGCCCAGTATGCCCTTCCTGGCCTTGGCAAAGAGGCAACACACAGCACATACACTGGCTCAGTAGGAACCCCGGGAATGATACCCCTCTCTAACTCACTCCCTTATAATAACAAGGATGCCTCTACAAAATGACATAACCTGCTCTCAAACATGTACATGGAGTGTAATATGTGCATCCGACAGAGGCAGCCCTGCAGCAATTGCACCTGAAGCATGAATGCCATGTGTTAAGCAATGTAACACCATGTAGTATATGCACACTTACCCTGAGGACCCTGACTAACATCCTACCCTCACCAAGCATGATGCATACAATATGATGATGGGATGATCAATTGCAATAATTGGCTGAAGTATTGCAGTTAGTCAAAAGGGATCCAATGTGCTGCTGAAGCCTGAGATGACATGCTGAGCATGACATGATGCTCCCACCTGCACTGGGGTGGCATGCACTATCAGTCCAGGCCTTATATGGATACTGGCAGCAAGGCTGTCGTTACCCACAGCGTTACTCCCTGGAATAGGTAAGGCTCAAACACAAAACCAAACTCCATAGGTATCAATACAAGGGATAAGAACTCAGATGTAATGCTACCCAGTGCCAGAAGTCTAAACAGCAAGATGCATGCAGGTGTAAACTCACCCAGTATGGAGAATGTTGATATCTGTCCTGTAACAGAAAACTGGGTCAAGGCTCACAACAGCACCCCTAACACTACCAGAGTTACACTCTCATACAGCTGTACAGCCTCAAAACATGGAACAAGCTACAAAGGAGTGGGTGACTAGCAATAATTTGTCAAGGATAACCACACACCCCCATGTTGGTACAGCCCCTTTACAAACCAATGACAGTGTGTGTTGTTTTTATCTCTTATCCTTAACATTATCAGAAGCTCTACACAGTATTATCATTAGTAAGCCCAAGTTGCCATCTTTGGAAAAACATAAGTGATAAAATTTCTCATTGCATGCTTCATGCAAACAACAGGAACATGATGAGCAATGTATTTTAGCCACACTTACTCACACTTGTGGTATTTTTTATATGCCAGACAGCAAGTTTAACTATGGTGATTACATTTCATCTTTTAAATTAGATATACACTTTGTTTGTGTCTTTTGGCTTTTCCCGGTTAGGGGTCGCCACAGCGGAACTCCGGTCCGCTAATGATTGACAGTTGATTTTTACGTACCGGCTTGCCAGGCCTGACGCACAACCTTCAAACAAAGGTACGCCCATTCACACATGTCTCCAAGCAGAAGACGCTCTAACTGAGAATTGAACCGGACAGCGTCTTACTGTGAGGCGACAATGCTAACGCAGCACCACCACCACATACAAAATTAGATATACACTACACTGTGCTATTGTTGTTCTACTAGGCTTTATAACTTATATTGGAGATCGTCTCCCCAGGACAGCTCTGAAAAATGATAATTATGCCCAGTCACGCTTCCTTGGTAAACAAGAGCAAGCAATCAAGCAGTCTTTTAAATAAATAAATAATATTTATCCGTGTACCAGAGGTAATAAAAACGTCAAAATCTGTGCCATCACTTGGGCTGGAATGTGGACCTGAAGAGCAGCTAATAAATGACTGCAGACTTAGTATTACAAGAAAGTTATTCTGTGCTAAATGATACCTGTATACATGCATTGCTAATCTTAAGTGCAGCAGAAATCAATGCCTGGGTCCACATGTTTTCACGGTAATGCAGAACTTATACACAGGCATATACATGTCCTCATTTTCACTGTGATTGCATTTGTGACTGTAGTTACTTTTTTCCTTTACTGACTCATGCTTGCTTTTATTTACCACACTGCCTTTTGCTTAATCCTATTTTTACTGGTCACATCCAAACCAATAAGAGTAGTTTGTCCAATAAACACACATCACACCAAATGACATTTGATGACCTTTATTAAAATTCCATAAACATAAATTTATTGATCAACTGATATTTTCTTTTGTTAACCATGGCATAAACATCCATATAACAGTTAACTTAGGGCAGCGTGACCCTTCTCACCCTGACCAAGTAAGTAACATCCTTACCTCTGCTCGCTTACTTTAACTTATCAAGCAGCGTCCAGCCTCTCACTTGAATTTCCCAACATCCATATAAACAGTTAAGTTAGAGCAGCATGATCTCGCTCGCCCTGACCAAGTAAGCAGCATTCATACCTCCAGGTGCTTACTTTACTTATCAAGCAGCATCTAACCGCTCACTTGAATTTCCCAACTCATTGAAATGAACCTCCAACACCAGAGGGGACAGAAGAGGGACAACCCTGGCCCTCTTCTCCGCCCATCAGCCTGACTAGGCTGTTCTCCCTCCTTCATTCCAAAATTCCAACAAACCCTCCAAAACAAACTTAGTCATACATAAAGGACGAAACAAAGTCATCTGGTGTACACCATACCCTCTGGACCAATTGGTCCCTGTCATCAACCTCCCAGTGACCTAACAAATTTCACCAAAGCAACCAGTTGCCAAAAAAGCTGACTTAACTGATGAGCCCTCCTCCAAAGCCAAATTAACTACAGTAAACCCTTGTCTTGACATAGCCTCTTTAAATTGCCAATCCTCTGTTAACCTTCCCAATGTAACTCCAGAATTATTCCCACATCACAACTTTGCAAATGTTCTGTGAAGACTTCAAGAGGCCAAATGCCTCCTGTAACCTTGCAAACCCAATTGCATGTTGCCAAATCTAACTGTAGCCCCCATTTAGCCTCCCAACAAATATAAAAATGTCAAAAAATAATTTTTTTATAATGAATTCCCCCTCACTAAACTAATGGCTGATCAATGCTCCCAAAATGAGTGAAAATTCTCTCTCCCGAAAACCAACACACCAAAAGCTGTACACATCTTGTATACAAAATCATTACACTTCCAATTATTATAGCTTGACCAGTAATACCACATAGGCATTTCCCTGAAATGTAACACCAGCAAAACAGGTGTACCACCTGCATATGCACCCCAAGTCACATGCTCTCTATCTCCCATATCTGCCTCTGTGGGCTCATCATGAATGATCCTCCCTTTCACGAGTCCTAACTTAGTGCTGTTCTTCATGTAACCTGCTTTGCCCAGATTAAATTTCCAAATGTCAAAGGAAAAACAACTTCAAAAAGATCAACACACGGCAGGTTCAGGTTAAGGCACTTTAATCTTGCAGCAAGGAGACAAAAACATGCTAATACAGAGTTTATCTAACTAAAATCAGGAAGTGAAGCCATTCTTATACTTTTCTTACAAGACATTGGGCAGGATTCACGAAGGCTTGCACGGAGTCTAAGAGTAGTGTAAGACTCCATGCAACCTTCGCGATCCAGGAACAGCCCTAAAGTCCGTGTAAGAGACAATCTAAAACGTCTCTTACACAGAGTGGGAGTGGATATGCTAATCACCTCACTTGCAGCCCAAAGGCATGCAAATGAGGTAGATTAGCTGATCCACAAGCAAAAGCAGCCCGTGTAAGAGCCGTTTTAGCTGCAGAAATGTACTCAGTTGACAACTGAGTACGTTTCTGAAAAAACCACAATGGAGCCATGTCAGCTCCAAATAAAGGGTGCATATGTGTCAGGCAGCATGCCAATGGCCAAATATGTGGCCATTAGCAAGGTACCCCGATGCAAATATGAAAAATAAATATTTTTACGGGCTGCACTGTATAAAACATAAAAATGAAGGTTATAAACCCACAAATGTGGGTATTATGCAATACATGGATTTACAATGCAGGGACCAGCAGACCAAAAACAACATGGCCACCATTTAGTGGTTGCTAAGGGGGGAAGCTGAGTCTAAGACATGTAACTAAGCATTAGTAGGCAATCTGATGTAAATGAGTGTTAGGATACTGAATTCCACTGTCACATAGCAAATGAGCACATACTGAGTAGTGTAAGAGATACATAAGGGGGAGGAATAGAGAAGGATATAGGTGACATCACAGGGGGGAATGGTAGAAAGAAATGCAGTTCATTGGAGGTCAGTGTTACATGACAGATGTCAGACACATATCATGGAAAGAGGAGTGCCACAACATAAGCATGGGAAAGTCAAGAAATGGAAGGTGTACACTGTTGCTTACACCAAAGTTTCTTGCTGGGCGTGCATGCGCCGCAGTGTGCGCCATGAAGAAGCAGTAGGGCAGTGTGCGCGCGTGTAAGGCAGACTGAGCATGTGGGAGCCTGTTGGCAGACTTGTAACACTGTTTGTGCTGGTGTGCACGCGTTTTAACCCGAATAAGCAGATTCTGAACCGTGTAAGCATGTGTGCATGCATGTAAGCCACTGTGAGCGTGTTTCTGCTAGTATGCACGTTGCTCCCCCCTGAGGAAACAGAAAGGAAAAAGGAAGCAACAGAATTAGTAGGAAGCTAGCAGGGAATACAGCTGGAGCTAGCAGGTGAAAACAATTAGAAGCAGGCAATTACACAGGCAGAGTAGTAGCTCAGCCCAACACTTAAAACTCTGCAAACAGCAGTGCAGGATGTTTCTCTCAAGAGACACTGCAAGACAGGAGTAAGCTATTAGAAGTGAAAACTGAAAAAGCTGAACTCAGAGCAGAAATGCTAGGGGCAGCCATAGCTGTCATAAGGAGACATAGGCTACTTGCTGAGGGTGGTGACAATGCAGATGGTGCCAGACAACCCACAGTGAGGAGACGGGGAAGAGTGTACAGGCCCATGGTCACCTACCACGGGTTACATGGGCTGGAGATAGTAGAGCACTATAGAGTGGACAGAGACCTCCTGCAGCAAATTGTCGAGCTGTGCAGGCCACGCCTCACACACAGAACCAACAGAGGGGAACCCATCCCAGTGGAAACCAAGGTATGTGTTAGCATAAGAATACTAGCAATAGGTACCTTCCAGAGACCAACTGGTGATATGATGGGGATATCACAGGCATCAGCCTCCAGGGTACTGCACCAGTTCCTGGATGCCATGTCAGCACATGTCGGTGATCATGTATATTTCCCCAATGCCTGTGAGGTATTGGCCAGCAATATGTGTCTCTTCCAGCAAATAGCGGAATACCCTGAGGTAGTGGGTGCAGTAGACTGCACGCACATACGCATCAAAGCACCAGCCGGTGAGCGGGGTAGGGCCTACATTAACCGCAAGGGCTTCCCCTCCATCAACTGCCAGGTCGTGTGTGATGCCCAGGGCATAATAATGAATGTATGTGCTGGCTGCCCTGGGAGCTACCATGATTCCCATATCTGGTATTTGACGCAGCTGTACCAGACATTTGCCAATGAGGACATCCCACATGGACACCTAGTGGGGGATGCAGGTTATGCACTGGAGCTGTGGCTGATGACACCCATCAGAAACGCACACACACCTGAACAGGAACGCCATAATGAGGCACACGCACAAACACATAATGTAATACAGCGTGTGTTTGGGCTGCTCAAGTCACGGTTCTGGTGTCTGGACACATCTGGTGGAGCCTTGCAGTACTCACCAACTACATGTACCCAAATTGTCATGGTATGTGCTATGCTACATAATATGATCTTGCGAAAACAGCTGCAGCAGGACCAGCATAGGGCCGGGCCAAACAGTCCCCCACCATTGCCAAGGCCATCACAGGCAGAGCATGACTCGAAGGAGGAACAACCTGAGCCTGCCCCAGTAGGCAGAAGGAGGCGTGCCCAGTATGCCCTGGCCTTGGCAAAGAGGCAACACACAGCACATACACTGGCTCAGTAGGAACCCTGGGAATGATACCCCTCTCTAACTCACTCATATAATAACAAGGATGCCTAAAATGACATAACCTGCTCTCAAACATGTACATGGAGTGTAATATGTGCATCCGACAGAGGCAGCCCTGCAGCACCACCTGAAGCATGAATGCCATGTGTTAAGCAATGTAACACCATGTAGTATATGCACACTTGAGGACCCTGACTAACATCCTACCCTCACCAAGCATGATGCCACAATATGATGATGGGATGATCAATTGCAATAATTGGCTGAAGTATTGCAGTTAGTCAAAGGGGATCCAATGTGTGCCAGCCTGGGATGACATGCTGAGCATGACATGATGCTCCACCTGCTAGGGGTGGCATGCACCTATCAGTCCAGGCCTTATGGATACTGGCAAAGGCTGTCGTTACCCACAGCGTGCCCTGAATAGGTAAGGCTCAAAACACAAACCAAACTCCATAGGTATCACAAGGGATAAGAACCTAGATGTAATGCTACCCAGTGCCAGAAGTCTAAACAGCAAGATGCATGCAGTGTAAACTCACCCAGTATGGAGAATGTTGATATCTGTCCTGTAACAGAAAACTGGGTCAAGGCTCACAACAGCACCCTAACACTACCAGGTTACACCTCATACTGTGCTGTACAGCCTCAAAACATGGAACAAGCTACAAAAGGAGGGTGACTAGCAATAATTGTCAAGGATAACCACACCCCCATGTTGGTACCACAACAAGAAGCAGCATGGACTAGCCATGGTCAAGTAACAGTGGCTAAAACTGCTTCCCAGTTTATAGACTGCTACAGACTACCATCCTAACACCAGGAACTGCACCTGGCCTATGTTGGAATACATGAATATATCAAGCCCCCTAAACCACATTATATTGGTTGACTGAAAATACCCAGACATAGACTGGGAGCATTATACTAGCTCCAACACTGTAGGAGAAAAGTTCATAGAATCCATAAACCAAAATGCCCAGGAACAACATACCACTCACACAAAAGGGGTAAGCATACTGGATGTGATAATCAGCATCCATGGGACCGGATGGTGTCCCCGGCTGTGTGCTTCATGAACTCAATGAGGAATTAAACCCACAGTTAGGACAGCTGTTTAATCTTAGCCTCACCTCAGGATATGACCCAAGGGTGCATGGCCACTGTGGTCCCACTTCATAAGGGCGGTGCCTCCACAGACCCTGGAAATTACCACCCCATTAGCTTGACAAGCCTTATCTGCAAAGCCATGGAGAGGATCATAATGGAACTCATAAATAAAGACATAGGGAACTTGCAGACTTTGGATCCAACTCAGTTTGGCTTTGTCAAAGGCAGATCCTGCCTCTTAAACTTGGTTGACTTTTGAGACAGTCACCAAGGCCATTGATGAGGAAAGGCAGTCCATACAGCCTACCTCGACCTGGCAAAGGCCTTCGACACAATACCCCACTCAGGTATCATCGAAAAACTCATCAGCTTGAATGTAAACCCATACATCACAAGATGGGTTGCAAACTGGCTAAGTGACAGAACCCACAGGGTCAGAGTTGCTGGAGCCATGTCAGACTCAAAGCCTGTCACAAGTGGTGTCCCACAGGGCTCAGTCCTGGGTCCACTCTTGTTCGGCATCTACTTTTCTGAAGTACAAGCAAACACAGGACGGTTATGGCTGACAAAGTTTGCAGATGACTGCAAACTGGGCGCGATAGTCGAAAACACATCTGACACAGATATCCTCCAGAAGGGCCTCACAGAAATGGATAACTGGTGCCAGAGCCATGGCCTGAAGTTAAACGCCAAAAAATGCATAGTCATACCCTTTGGGAAAAACAAGGCTACCCCTAGCTACCATATAGGTGGCAATCCACTGAGCACAGAAAAAGTCATCAGAGATCTGGGGACCCAGGTTGACAGTAGCCTTTCGTTTGACACTCATGTTGCTAAAGTAGTTAAACCTTCTATATCACCCACCTGATCATGAAGGGATTCACATCTAGATCAAGGGAGGTCATCGCCCCTGTACTCATCACTTATTAGACCTATGATTGAGTACAATGCCCCGTTCGGAATGTATCTGACCAGACACCTGCTGCAGCTTGAAAGGCCCCAAAAGTTCCTCACCAAAAGGATAAAGGGTCTCAAAAATATGTCTTATGCTGCCCGACTGAAAGAACTCCAGCTCTATTCAGTCTCATACCGCTGCTCAGAGGTGACCTGTGCCTGACATATAAGGCCATGTCAAACCCAGATTTGATGAATATGCTTCACCTCAAAATCTAGATCCCTCAGAACCACAAGGGGAGACTTAAACCTTGACACGGTTATAAATAGAACGTGCTGGAGGGACAGATTCATCACCCAGAGACTCCCTATGCTGTGGAACAAAATCCCGGTACATGTGAGGCAGAGCACCTCTCTGGTCTTGTTCAAGAGGAATCTTGACCAATGGATGGGAGATTGCAGATATACCCCAGGGATTACTTCAGCGTCACTGCTTGACAGAGGCACAGCAAAATGATAGGCATAGTTTTTATTCAAACTAAAGGGGTGGCGAAAGCCACATAACTATGGGCTAGGCTTATAAATGCCCTTGGGCAGATAGCCTAGTATGAACCTATGAACCTATGAACCTATGAACATGGGTACTGGATGGCAAGATGAGAAGTGTATCCCTCACTGGTAAGACCAGACCATACAGTAATCACACTGGATATACACATCCTGACCACAGTCCCTGGCCAGAAAACCACAGTGAAAACATGTGTAAAGCAAAAGTTGCACTCCTCCAAACTGATGTGGAATCCATTAAAGGCCCTGTGCAGGTGCAAAATATGGGCCACACCTCAGAACCTGTTATACAGGCATTCCATGAACACAGCCAGGAATGCTTGGATTATGCAATCCCAAATAACAACAAGACACAATGCCATACACGCAGGCATCTGGCATGCTGGACTCCAGCCATTACCAAACCATGCAAGAGAATGAGGAAGCTACTACATGATATAGCAAACATAAAAAGGGAAGTAATCACTGATCAGTAGTATGGTAATAAAATATGTCCACACATACAATCCACTAAGGCCAGCTACAACAAGTTGAATCTGTGAATCCTGAGGCAATGTTACACCTGCCCCAAGTACACAGACAACCCTCAACTCCCCCCAAGAAATATAAATATATGTGAGAGATGCAACCATTTATCCAATCCAGAGGCTGAGCTCCCTCAACTCAGTACTGTCAAAATTAGTCAGGAGGAGAAGGTAACCACACACACCACAAACCCAGTCCCACATAGACCTATCACAACTGCAAACCAAAGACATAAACACAGAAAAACATTCCCGGAGGCCCTAATTACAAACACACCACACCAACAGAGGCCTCCAAAGCAGACCCCCAAGCAACCACAACCTCCAAACATAGCACATGCAACACATAGTACACAAAGCTGGTGTGCCAAACAGTCACAGGCCAGAAGGAGAAACAACATGCCTGATACAGTTGTAATAGGTGACTCCATAGTCAGACACACCGCTGTCCCGCTCACCAGACTGAACAAGGAAAGGGTACAGTAAGCTGCCTGTAGGCTGCTACAACGCCACATAACACAAGTACGCAGGTCACCCCAAAGCAAGTAGAAATATGATGCAGTCATTGTCCATGCTGGCATGAATGACCTGAGATGTACCTCCCTGGACTACATGAAAAGAGACATAGATGAGCTCTCCGAGTATGTACTCCAGGCCGATATGACACTGACCGTTTGCAGCATCCTACCCTCACCAAGAATGATGCCACAGTACAAACACAGAATGATCAGCTTTAACAAGTGGCACAATTACTGCTGTCATTCCAAGAGGATCTAATGTCTGTCTGCTTGGGATGTCATGCTTGACAAGCCATGCTGCTGTTCCAGGGATGGCTTGCACCTGTTACCCCTGGGCATCTGGATATTGGATAAGGCTTTTGCCACCTCCATAGAGCCTTACGTAGGCAAGGCTGAAAAGACTAACCCACCACCCTAGAAAACATAATTGGTAAGAAACATAAGGGTAATGCTGACCAATGCCAGACGTGTAAACCGCAATATGCATGCTCCTGAGGCCCTCCCTAGTATGGAGAACATTGATGTCTGTGCAGTGACAGAAACCTGCTGCAAGCCTCCTGACAGCACACCAGCACTACCAGGTTATACCTCATATCATGCGTTATGGCCCCAAAACCTGGACCAAAACATAAAAGGAGGGGGAGTATCCATATTCAGCACAGACACCCATACATCCAGGTAACTGACAATGCACGAAGCATCGGAGACCACCCATGTGCACCTAACCGTAGGCAAAACTTCTGTACAGTCTGTAGCATGCTACAGACCACACTCTCACACACAGGAACCCCACCCAGCCGTCCTGAAGACACTGGACAGTATGAATGTCCCACCAAATACCAAACAAGGTACTCACAAATTACCACATAGGTGGTAAACCATTATGTATGGAAGGAGTAATCAGGGACCTAGGGACACAAGTGGACAGTAACCTGTTATGTGACACTCACATTGCCAATCTGGCTAGGAAGACTGTCTATATTGGACACCGTATCATGAAAGGATTCACATCTACGTCAACAGAGGTCATTGTGCCCCTATACTGTTCCCTTATCAGACCCATAATCTAGTACAATGCCTCATTTGGGATGTACCTTACCTGACACCTGCAGCAGTTAGAAAGACCTCAAAGGTACCTCACCAAGAGGATAAAGGGTCTCAAATATATGTCATATGCTGCCTGGCTGTAGACACCCCAGCTGAATGCAGTCACATACTGCCTACACAGAGGCGTTGTATGCCTGTTGTACAAGGCCATGCCCAGCACAGGAGTAATGGACATGCTCCACCCCAGAAAACCCAAAGCCATCAGAGCTGTGAGAGTGAGAGATGTCATCCTCAACACATAATGAAATAGGATGTGCTGGAGGGACAGATACATAACCCAGAGGCTCCCTACACCCTGGAACAGAATACCACTCCATGTTAGGCAGAGCCCCTCACTGACACTCTTCAACAGGAATCTTGCCAAGTGGATGGATGATCGTAGATGTACACTGGGGGTCTTCACTGTGTCACCCAGACAGAGGCACAGTAAAGTAAATCATAAATGGCCATAATATTCACATAGCAAGGTGTGGCGAAAGCCACACACACTCTCTGGTTAGGCTTATAAATGCCCTAGGGTGGATAGCCTAGTATGAACCTATGAACATATGAAGATACAAATTGTACAGGACACTAAGGATAATCACAAGGCTTTCTCAACTGATGGTAGGAACCTTGTTGGGAATTCACGGATATGCTCTGAATCACTCAAATATTACAAACAACATACCAAACACACACACATATTGCCAACATACAACCTGACAGGTGCAGTGCAAACCCCGCCCCCAGAGAATGCAAAATATCTATCCCAGCAGACTGCTGGCCCCCTGACATTGCAGATGCTGAGGTAACAGCACCCTATAAGTAAAGCAGGAGAAGGTAAACCTTCCAGTAATGTGAATAGCGCGCTCTGCTAATGCGTCCGTCTCAAGTGTCATAACATAATTAGGTAGAGATTTGAATCCTGCAAATGCTCAGTGTGTGTGGAGGAGGATTAGTGTGTGTCCAATTCTGTATGAAAGAAATGTCCCTTTTGGCAACTAGGAGAACACACTACAGGATGCACATTCCTCTTTCTAAACACTGATGATGTCAGCACCCTATAAGTACAGCAGGAGAAGGGAAACCTCCCAATAATGTGAATAACGCGCTCTGCTAATGCGTCTGTCTTAAGTGTCATAACATAGTTAAGTAGGGGTTTGAATCCTGCAAGTGGGTGAGGGGGGGGGTTAGTGTGAGGGAAATGTCCCTTTTGGCAAGTAGGAGAACACACGACAGGATGCACATTCCCCTTCTAAACACTGATGATGTCAGCACCCTATAAGTACAGCAGGAGAAGGGAAACCTCCCAGTAATGCGAATAGCGCGCTCTGCTAATGCGTCCGTCTTGAGTGAAGTAGGGTGTGTGCAATTACATGTGTGAGAGAACTGACCCTTTTGCCAACCAGTACAACACACCAGCTGCTGCATATACCAATGGGTGTGTGCAATTACATGTGTGAGAGAACTGACCCTTTTGCCAACCAGTACAACACACCAGCTGCAGGGGGGAGGGTGTGAAAGTAGGGTGTGTGCAATTACATGTGTGAGAGAACTGACCCTTTTGCCAACCAGTACAACACACCAGCTGCTGCATATACCAATCTCTACACAGAGATGATGTGAGCACCCTACAAGTACAGCGGAAGGGGGGTTGTGAAAGTAGGGTGTGTGCAATTACATGTGTGAGAGAACTGACCCTTTTGCCAACCAGTACAACACACCAGCTGTGGGGGGGGGTTGTGTGAAAGTAGGGTATGTGCAATTACATGTGTGAGAGAACTGACCCTTTTGCCAACCAGTACAACACACCAGCTGTAGCATATACCAATCTCTACACAGAGATGATGTGAGCACCCTACAAGTACAGCGGAAGGGGGGTGTGAAAGTAGGTGTGTGCAATTACATGTGTGAGAGAATTGACCCTTTTGCCCACCAGTACAACACACCAGCTGCTGCATATACCAATCTCTACACAGAGATGATGTGAGCACCCTACAAGTACAGCGGAAGGGGGGTGTGAAAGTAGGGTGTGTGCAATTACATGTGTGAGAGAACTGACCCTTTTGCCAACCAGTACAACACACCAGCTGCTGCATATACCAATCTCTACACAGAGATGATGTGAGCACCCTACAAGAAAGTAGGGTGTGTGCAATTACATGTGTGAGAGAACTGACCCTTTTGCCAACCAGTACAACACACCAGCTGCTGCATATGCCAATCTCTACACAGAGATGATGTGAGCACCCTACAAGTACAGCAGAAGGGGGGGGGTGAAAGTAGGGTGTGTGCAATTACATGTGTGAGAGAACTGACCCTTTTGCCAACCAGTACAACACACCAGCTGCTGCATATACCAATCTCTACACAGAGATGATGTGAGCACCCTACAAGGATGTAGGGTGTGCAATTACATGTGTGAGAGAACTGACCCTTTTGCCAACCAGTAAAACACACCAGCTGCTGCATATACCAATCTCTACACAGAGATGATGTGAGCACCCTACAAGTACAGCGGAAGGGGGTGTGTGAAAGTAGGGTGTGTGCAATTACATGTGTGAGAGAACTGACCCTTTTGCCAACCAGTACAACACACCAGCTGCTGCATATACCAATCTCTACACAGAGATGATGTGAGCACCCTACAAGTACAGCGGAAGGGGGGGTGAAAGTAGGGTGTGTGCAATTACATGTGTGAGAGAACTGACCCTTTTGCCAACCAGTACAACACACCAGCTGCTACATATACCAATCTCTACACAGAGATGATGTGAGCACCCTACAAGTACAGCGGAAGAGGCCAAATCTCCCAGTAATGCAAATAGCACGCTCTGCTACTGCGTCTCTCACTACTGTCATAGCACAGTTAGTTATGGCTTTGAATTCCACACATGGGGGGAGGTGTGAAAGTAGGGTGTAGCAATTACATGTGTGAGAGAACTGACCCTTTTGCCAACCAGTACAACACACCAGCTGCTGCATATACCAATCTCTACACAGAGATGATGTGAGCACCCTACAAGTACAGCGGAAGGGGGGGTGTGAAAGTAGGGTGTGTGCAATTACATGTGTGAGAGAATTGACCCTTTTGCCAACCAGTACAACACACCAGCTGCTGCATGTACCAATCTCTACACAGAGATGATGTGAGCACCCTACAACTACAGCGGAAGGGGGTGTGTGAAAGTAGGGTGTGTGCAATTACATGTGTGAGAGAACTGACCCTTTTGCCAACCAGTACAACACACCAGCTGCTGCATATACCAATCTCTACACAGAGATGATGTGAGCACCCTACAAGGAAGTAGGCTGTGTGCAATTACATGTGTGAGAGAACTGACCCTTTTGCCAACCAGTACAACACACCAGCTGCTGCATATACCAATCTCTACACAGAGATGATGTGAGCACCCTACAAGTACATGAAAGTAGGGTGTGTGCAATTACATGTGTGAGAGAACTGACCCTTTTGCCAACCAGTACAACACACCAGCTGCTGCATATACCAATCTCTACACAGAGATGATGAGCACCCTACAAGTACAGCGGAAGGGGGGGTGTGAAAGTAGGGTGTGTGCAATTACATGTGTGAGAGAACTGACCCTTTTGCCAACCAGTACAACACACCAGCTGCTGCATATACCAATCTCTACACAGAGATGATGTGAGCACCCTACAAGTACAGCGGAAGGGGGTGGAAGGGTGTGCAAAAGAAGAACGACCCTTTTTGCCCCAACCAGTACAACACACCAGCTGGGGTGGAAGTAGGGTGTGTGCAATTACATGTGTGAGAGAACTGACCCTTTGCCAAACAGTACAACACACCAGCTGCTGCATATACCAATCTCTACACAGAGATGATGTGAGCACCCTACAAGGAAGTAGGGTGTGTGCAATTACATGTGTGTGTGGGGGGGTGGAAGTAGGGTGTGTGCAATTACATGTGTGAGAGAACTGATCCTTTTGCCAACCAGTACAACACACCAGCTGCTGCATATACCAATCTCTACACAGAGATGATGTGAGCACCCTACAAGTACAGCGGAAGAGGCCAAATCTCCCAGTAATGCAAATAGCACGCTTGCTAAGTCTCTCACTACTGTCATAGCTCAGTTAGTTATGTATGGGGGTGGAAGTAGGGTGTGTGCAATTACATGTGTGAGAGAACTGACCCTTTGCCAACCAGTACAACACACCAGCTGCTGCATATACCAATCTCTACACAGAGATGATGTGAGCACCCTACAAGTACAGCGGAAGAGGCCAAATCTCCCAGTAATGCAAATAGCATGCTACTGCGTCTCTCACTACTGTCATAGCACAGTTAGTTTTGGCATTGAGGGTGGAAGCAGGGTGTGTGCAATTACATGTGTGAGAGAACTGACCCTTTTGCCAACCAGTACAACACACCAGCTGCTGCATATACCAATCTCTACACAGAGATGATGTGAGCACCCTACAAGTACAGCGGAAGAGGCCAAATCTCCCAGTAATGCAAATAGCACGCTCTGCTACTGCGTCTCTCACTACTGTCATAGCACAGTTAGTTATGGCTTTGAATTCCACACATGGGGGTGAAAGTAGGGTGTGTGCAATTACATGTGTGAGAGAACTGACCCTTTTGCCAACCAGTACAACACACCAGCTGCTGCATATACCAATCTCTACACAGAGATGATGTGAGCACCCTACAAGTACAGCAGAAGAGGCCAAATCTCCCAGTAATGCAAATAGCATGCTCTGCTACTGCGTCTCTCACTACTGTCATAGCACAGTTAGTTATGGCTTTGAATTCCACACATGGGGTGGGGGTGAAAGTAGGGTGTGTGCAATTACATGTGTGAGAGAACTGACCCTTTTGCCAACCAGTACAACACACCAGCTGCTGCATATACCAATCTCTACACAGAGATGATGTGAGCACCCTACAAGTACAGCGGAAGAGGCCAAATCTCCCAGTAATGCAAATAGCACGCTCTGCTACTGTGTCTCGCACTACTGTCATAGCACAGTTAGTTTGAATTCCACACATGGGGGGGGGGTGAAAGTAGGGTGTGTGCAATTACATGTGTGAGAACTGACCCTTTTGCCAACCAGTACAACACACCAGCTGCTGCATATACCAATCTCTACACAGAGATGATGTGAGCACCCTACAAGTACAGCGGAAGAGGCCAAATCTCCCAGTAATGCAAATAGCACGCTCTGCTACTGCATCTCTCACTACTGTCATAGCACAGTTAGTTATGGCTTTGAATTCCACACATGGGGGGGTGAAAGTAGGGTGTGTGCAATTACATGTGTGAGAGAACTGACCCTTTTGCCAACCAGTACAACACACCAGCTGCTGCATATACCAATCTCTACACAGAGATGATGTGAGCACCCTACAAGTACAGCGGAAGAGGCCAAATCTCCCAGTAATGCAAATAGCACGCTCTGCTACTGCGTCTCTCACTACTGTCATAGCACAGTTAGTTATGGCTTTGAATTCCACACATGGGGGGGGTGAAAGTAGGGTGTGTGCAATTACATGTGTGAGAGAACTGACCCTTTTGCCAACCAGTACAACACACCAGCTGCTGCATATACAAATCTCTACACAGAGATGATGTGAGCACCCTACAAGTACAGCGGAAGAGGCCAAATCTCCCAGTAATGCAAATAGCATGCTCTGCTACTCGTCTCTCACTACTGTCATAGCACAGTTAGTTATGGCTTTGAATTCCACACATGGGGGTGAAAGTAGGGTGTGTGCAATTACATGTGTGAGAGAACTGACCCTTTTGCCAACCAGTACAACACACCAGCTGCTGCATATACCAATCTCTACACAGAGATGATGTGAGCACCCTACAAGTACAGCGGAAGAGGCCAAATCTCCCAGTAATGCAAATAGCACACTCTGCTACTGCATCTCTCACTACTGTCATAGCACAGTTAGTTATGGCTTTGAATTCCACACATGGGGGGGGGTGAAAGTAGGGTGTGTGCAATTACATGTGTGAGAGAACTGACCCTTTTGCCAACCAGTACAACACACCAGCTGCTGCATATACCAATCTCTACACAGAGATGATGTGAGCACCCTACAAGTACAGTGGAAGAGGCCAAATCTCCCAGTAATGCAAATAGCACGCTCTGCTACTGTGTCTCTCACTACTGTCATAGCACAGTTAGTTATGTCTTTGAAATCCACACATGGGGGTGAAAGTAGGGTGTGTGCAATTACATGTGTGAGAGAACTGACCCTTTTGCCAACCAGTACAACACACCAGCTGCTGCATATACCAATCTCTACACAGAGATGATGTGAGCACCCTACAAGTACAGCGGAAGAGGCCAAATCTCCCAGTAATGCAAATGGCACGCTCTGCTACTGCGTCTCTCACTACTGTCATAGCACAGTTAGTTATGGCTTTGAATTCCACACATGGGGGGGTGAAAGTAGGGTGTGTGCAATTACATGTGTGAGAGAACTGACCCTTTGCCAACCAGTACAACACACCAGCTGCTGCATATACCAATCTCTACACAGAGATGATGTGAGCACCCTACAAGTACAGCGGAAGAGGCCAAATCTCCCAGTAATGCAAATAGCACGCTCTGCTACTGCGTCTCTCACTACTGTCATAGCACAGTTAGTTATGGCTTTGAATTCCACACATGGGGGTGAAAGTAGGGTGTGTGCAATTACATGTGTGAGAGAACTGACCCTTTGCCAACCAGTACAACACACCAGCTGCTGCATATACCAATCTCTACACAGAGATGATGTGAGCACCCTACAAGTACAGCGGAAGAGGCCAAATCTCCCAGTAATGCAAATAGCACGCTCTGCTACTGCATCTCTCACTACTGTCATAGCACAGTTAGTTATGGCTTTGAATTCCACACATGGGGGGGGTGAAAGTAGGGTGTGTGCAATTACATGTGTGAGAGAACTGACCCTTTTGCCAACCAGTACAACACACCAGTTGCTGCATATACCAATCTCTACACAGAGATGATGTGAGCACCCTACAAGTACAGCGGAAGAGGCCAAATCTCCCAGTAATGCAAATAGCACGCTCTGCTACTGCGTCTCTCACTACTGTCATAGCACAGTTAGTTATGGCTTGGAATTCCACACATGCCTCGTGTGTTTTTGTCACACAGAATGCCCATGTGTGTGGGTTGTTGTTCTCAGTAATGCATGACATTGATTAAACCAGTAATGGCAATGGACACAGATGATGTATGTGTGTGCCAAATACACATATGTACCTGTGACCTTCAATAGTTCCCATGGGTCATACCAGCCTGTGCCACATGCTCAGAGAGCCCTTCCATGTTCCCAATTATGTAGTCCAGGGAGGTACATCACAGGTCAGCCATAGTGGCATGGACAATGACTGAGTCATATGTGTCCATGCCTCTGACTGACCTGTATGCTTGTGTCATGTGGTGAACCATAGTGCTCCACGGGCATATCACAGTGACCTTCACCTTGTCCAGCCTGGTGAGCATGACCTCACTGTACCGGACAATAAAGGTACCTAACACAACTGTAGCAGGTGTGTTGTCTAGCTGTACAGGCTGTGACTGTTTGGCACACAGGATTTGTGTGCTATGTGTTGCATGTGCTGTGTTCTGGCTTAACATATGCCTGTGTGCCAGCTGCAGGGGTGTCTGCTGCTCAGGCAGGATGCTATTCTGAGGCTCCACGAATGGCCCAGTGTGTTCACGTGTTTGGATTGCTGTCAGTGTAGGTCTACATCAGACTGGTATTGTAGTCACTGTAGTATTTCATGCCACCTGACAGGTTATGCCAGTACTGGGTTCGGAGTGCTTAGTCCCCAGTTTGGCTATGTGGTTGCATCTCATACATGTGTTGTACATCCATGTGTAGGGGAGAGGGTTGACTGTGTACATGTGGCAGCTGTGACATTGCCACATGACCCACATATACCACAACTGTACCATAGAGGTGACTGACAAGTGACCTTTGCACATGCTACCATAGTATTGTGATTGCCATGGTGATTAACAGCACATAGGGCCAATGGGCAACAAGGTACATAGGTTCATAGGTTCATAAGTTCATACTAGGCTATCTGCCCTAGGTCATTTATAAGCCTAGCTAGAATGTGTTTGGCTTTCACCACCCATTTTAAATTAATTTGCCATGCCCTTTTCCAAGGTTAGTATACTGTGCCTCTGTCTAACAGTGACACAGACATGGTACCCTGGGTAAACCTACAATCTCCCATCCACTCATCAAGATTCCTCTTGAAGAGAGTCAATGAGGGACTTTGCCTAACCTGTACTGGGATTGTATTCCAGAGTGAAGGGAGCCTCTGGGTTATGAATCTGTCCCTCCAGCATGTCCTATTTATTTCAGTGCTGAGGTTCAAGTCTCTCGAGCGCATAGCTCGATGGGATTTGGATATTCTGAGGTGCAGCATGTCCATTAATTCCGGGTTGAACATGGCTTTATACGTCAGGCACAGATCGCCTCTGAACAGGCGGTATGCCACTGAGTAGAGCTGGAGTTTCTTTAACCGGGCAGCATATGGCATCTGTTTGAGCCCTTTGATCCTCTTAGTGAGGTACTTTTGGGGTCTTTCCAGTTGCTGCAGGTGTCTGGTAAGGTACATCCCAACAGGGGCATTGTACTCAATTATGGGCTTGCTGAGGGATGAGTAAAGAAGCACAATGACCTCCCCTGATCAAGATGTGAATCCCTTCATGATGAGGTGGGCTATATAAAATGATTTTCTAACCACTGTGGCCACGTGGTTGTCAAATGAGAGATTGCTATCAACTTGGGTCCCCAGGTCCCTAATTACTTATTCTGTACTTAATGGATTACCACCTATGTGGTAATTTGTGGGCACTTTGTTTTTGCCAAAGTGGATGACTATACACTGTTTGGCATTTAGCTTGAGGCCATGGCTCTGGCACCAGTTGTCTGTTTTATGAGGCCCTTTTGGAGGATGGTTGTGTCGGCTGGTGAGTCAATTATGGCGGCCAGTTTGCAGTCATCTGCGAACATGGTCAGCCACAGTCCTTCCGTGTTGGCCTGTACCTCTGAGAAATATATACCGAACAAGAGAGGTCCCAGGACTGAGCCTCGTGGGACACCACTTGTAACTGTTTTGGAGTCTGACATGGCTCCAGCAATTCTAACCATGTGGGTTCTGTCCTTGAGCCAGTTTGCAATCCATCTAGTGACATAGGGGTTGATATTTAAGCTGGTGAGCTTCTCTATAATGCCCGAGTGGGGTATTGTATCGAAGGCTTTTGCGAGGTCCAGGTAGGCTGTGTGGACCACCTTCCCCTCGTCAATGGCCTTGGTGACTGTTTCAAAGAAATCAACCAGGTTTAAGAGGCAGGATCTGCCCTTAACAAAGCTGAACTGGGTAGGACCCAGTGTCTGTAGGTCCCCAATATCTTTATTTATGAGGTCCATGATGATCCTTTCCATAGCTTTGCAGACCAAGATAGTCAGGCCTATGGGGCGATAGTTTCCAGGATCCGTTGGGGCAACACCTTTATGGAGAGGGACCACTGTTGCTGTACGCCACTCTTTGGGCACATATCCTGTAGTAAGGCTGAGATCGAACAGTAGTTTTATGTTTGGGTTTAGCTCTTCTTGGAGTTCATGTAGGACACAGCCCGGGACACTGTCTGGTCCCATTGATGCTGTGTTTTTTGCTTTGGAGAGGGCGGCTCTTACTTGAGCATCTGAGATGTCAGGGGGGCAGCACTCTGCTGGGATAGATATTTGCCCTTTTGGTGTGGAGGGGGGGAGACGTTTGTGCTGAACCTGTCAGCTAGGATGTTGGCAATGTCTGTGGGCTCGGTGTTTCTTTTGTCATTTGGGACTAATTCTGAGCATATCTGGGAATTACCACCCAGGTTCCTAACATAACTAAAGAAAGACTTGTGATTATCCTTAGTGTCCTGTGCAATTTCCTCTCGAAGCTGGCCTTAGACAATTTTATGAGTGCCCGTAGTTGTTTGCTAATACTGATCAGTGATGCCTTCCCTTTTTGGGAATTTGCTCTATCATTTAGTAGCTTCCTCCTTCTATTGTATAGTTTGTTTATGGCTGGGGTCCACCAGACAGGACGTCTGCCTTTGGAGGATCGGATCTTGGTTTTATTTGGGTGTAGTGTCTGTGATTAGTTAGCACTGGCATATATGACTGCTCACGTGGACAAATGCCAGGTAAGTCATATGCAATGTGTCACAGGCAACGTACATGTGAACAGGACAAACAGTGACGTTCTGTCAAGTGAGACATGGACATACATATAGTAAGCTATGCAGATGTCACTAGGAGTCCACAGAAGCTCTGTAACTCTGCATTGCAGGTGGGATCAGTGTTCCAGGGTAACTGCAAGCAAACATGCATGCAAACAAAGCTACAGTACCATTGTACAACAAACAAGCTGTACCACTTCCACTAGGTAACAGTGCAAATATGCAGGCACTATACACATGTACATGGAAATCCACAGGTCAGATGGCTAGGGTCCAGTCTCAGCGCACACAAGTGTACAGACCATGTACCGTCAGGATGTACAATAACTGGATGGAAACCCAGGTGCTCATACCTGCAGTAATACACATGTCAAATAACAGACACTGAGCCTTCACTCAGTGGTTCCATACTTAGTAAGATGTATGCTACCTGGCCTGCCACCACAGTATCCCTGACATGTATGGGGACTCTCCCTCCTGTGACAGTTAGTTTTGTGTGTTGGGGCTGTCTAGCATGGTATGAGATGTGAGCTTGCAGTGCTAGGGTGCTCCTGTGTGTCCTGTACCAGTCGTGTAGTACTGCACACATATCAACATCCTCATACATCCGCATTGCAGAGTCCAGTGTGGGCAACATGCCACATGCAGTTTACATGTCCATCATTGCATATCAATATTTTCATTACCTTATCTCCTGTGCTACCTATGTATGTAGCCTTCTGTTGACATCCTTACCACCAGTATGCCAACATGTGCAGATGATACACTATGGTACTTACCATTGGTGTAGACAATACTACATGACAATCATACCCTTACTGCATCAGGCATGCTGGGATATACCCACAATTATATCTGCACAGAGTACTGTTAACAACATGATACTATTACTACACATCTATGTAGTCACCCTGTGCATCAGCAACATGTTAACCTGTACCTGCACTGATGTTACAGATTGCAGGAGGTGGCACAGTTTCATCATATGCACAGGGTGTGAACTTGGTATGCCTGAGTCAGCCACCAATACCACCAATTGACATGTATGTGTATGTGTGTTGGTGAGGGACAGCAGTACAAGGTGGGGCAATGTTGATGCAGTGTGTGCGTGTATGCGGTAGCCCTAGGTGTTGTCAATTCGCATGTGTGTATGGATGCACACAGTTCCACCTCATGGCTGCCATATACTGGTGTTTGTGGACAGCCACAGACTGTACCTGCCAGGTCATACAGATCAGTGTCTCTGGCCACGGACACGGTACCTGTGCCTTGCAGGGGTGCTACGGACCGTATCCGGTACCAACCCAGACTGGGTACTGTCATCAGAAGCAGGTGTTCATTGACTGGACACAGATCCCTGTTGGGCCTGGCCAGAGCCACGTGCACGTGGTCTCCTGGGGCGGTCTGATGACAGCACAGACCCAGCATTGCTGGGGCTGCTGCTGGCACTATGAGGGCGGCCGCGGCCCTGTTGTCATCCGCGATGACTGCCAGCTGCTGCTGTTGCTGGCATACGCCCACGTCGACGCCTCAACCATCCACCATCACCCTGGCTCATGGACATGTAGTTGTGGAACCGGTCTAATATGTCCCCACAACGTCTGTCTATGACATCGGTGAAATTACGGATGGCAGCCGCAATGTCACGCATACTGTCAGTCATGGCTGTGCGACATGCTGTCAGCTCCCTCAGACCCTGTCTGGTGTACCGTTCCATATGTGACTGTGCCTGCATGACAGCCCGAAACATAGCTGAGGTTGTAAGACCTCTGTGGGCACGTCTGACAGGGGCAGTACGCCCACAGATGCTCCGACGAGAACCCCTGGACATCTGTCTGTGTGGTATCATCTCAGGGCCATGCCCATGGCTGCTGTGTGGGGACGCATGTGCCACAGATACCACATTACCCTGGTCAATGCCCACTGTATCATGTCCATCACCTAGGGACATTGGTGACAAAGGGTGTATTGGCAGGATAACTGTGCACATTGATGGGGTTGACAGCTGTGTACTGTCAATTGGCTGACCAATGATGGACCCTGGCATACCTTCCTGTGCCATTACACAGATGTCATCATTATCAGTACCCATGGCACCTGATTCAGGTTCCCTGCTGTATGACACCAGAGCAGCACCAGAACCTGTGGGAGGGAAACAGGAAACACAGTTTACAATGTCTACACAATATTACCAGTGATGCACACATCCACACATGCACAGGTCCACACATGCACACATGCACACATGCACACATGCACAGGTGCACAGGTGCACAGGTGCACAGGTGCACACATGCACAGGTGCACACATGCACACAGTTGCACACATGCACACATGCACACAGTTGCACACAGTTGCACACAGTTGCACACTACTCAGTATGCGAGATATCAACACACAGACACAGACACACCTGCATGCATACACAGAGCACTACTCAGTGAGCCTAATATTACTATTACTATCAAGACTATTAAAGGTATTGTTAATACACACTCACCAGCATGGATAGGCTGCATTGCTGTTACACCGGAGGGACCTGCAGAAGTGAGGAAACTAATGTCAGTGGGCACAACTGTGCCATTGTTACTGAGTATGATACAGGTCAGTAGTACAACAGTCGCCTTTCACAGGTCAGCTGCTGATATTGAGAATATCACACTTGCACATTAAATACTATGATGACAGCTACAAACCAAGGACACACCTCACACATGCATTAACTACCAGTGTACACAACAGTCAACTATACATATGACATATTACCTGCACGCTCGTAGTCTTGCTGCTGCGTGGCTCCAGCCTCCATCATAATGCATGTCTGCTGCTGCTGTTGTTGTTGGCGGGCTGGAGCCACAACACTTATGAGTAGTCCCTCCAGTCTGATGAGTGGGGGATGTGTAGCCACCCCACCACCTGTGGCAACCTGTTGCCTGTGGATATCCGACGCATGCTGACGGACATTTCTGATTAAATCACTGCAGTGATGTTGTACCTGCTCATATGTCCTATTATGCATGCCTATGTCATTTACCCGATAGACCAGGTCTTGCCACAGTGCATCCCTCTCCTGCTGATTCTGGCTGGTGCGGGAAAAGAGTATTGCATAATCCCGCACCAGGCTCTGGTGTATCTCCTCATCCTCAGCTGCTGAGTAAGCTGGATTGCGCTGGTGAGCCATAGTCCTGTAAAAGGAAATAACAGGATATCAGCTAAATATGTCAGCAGAATTTGGCACACATACTACACATGCTACTCGACTGTTGTGATACAACATATCTCACATATATAGCATCTGTCTGTCTATTGGTGGATACACATGTAAATGGCCAGGTATCAGTGCTCAGCCAACAACTGTGCAACAGTACCTGGCACACTCCATATGACATACTACCAAACCCCAGCAGTCAGAACACTGATTCAGGTCCAAAGCACCTCCTCACACTGAGGGTTTGTATCAAGGTAATGTATGGGGTACATCAACAACTACTGTGAGCTGACCACAAACTAATTGCCCTGGATATACATATCCCACCTCCACCACCAGCACAAATGACTATAGTGAATAACATTTCAAATGCAAACGTTACACTTTGTAACAGTGACATGGTATCCTTTCAGCCCACTGGGCCAGTGGAAGACACAACCCACAATGCTGACCCCTTCACAAATTATTTCTACGGACATCTCCAAGAATGCATGGATCATGCAATCCCATTTAAGACCAAGACACTCTCCACAAAGGGACAGCATCCTGTCTGGTGGACCCCAGCCATAGACAGATTGTATAACAAAAGATGGAAGCTACTGCAAGACAGAGCATAATTCCATACAGGGAAGGCATGTCTGATCAGTACTAGTAAGGAGCTATTTTCTCACATACAAACATCCATGGGCAACTTTGAGAGGGAAATCAACAGGGACACTACAGATAACCACAAGGCCTTCTTCAGTTATGTTAGCAACCTGGTCAGAAACCCTCAACTATGCTCATAGTTAGTACACAACAACAAATAATTCCCTGAACCCACAGATATTGGCAACATTGTGGCAGACAGGTTCAGTGCAGGTTCCCTCCCTCTCCCCCAAAATAAGACATAGTTATCCCAGCTGACTGTAACCTCCCTGTCATCACAGATATCCAGGTGAGAGCCGCCCTCAGGAAAGCAAAATACACAACATGAATGGGACCTGATGGTATCCCCGGTTGCATGCTACATGAACTCCAAGAGGAGCTAAACACACATATAGAAGTGCTATGTAACACTAGCCTGACTACAGGATATGTACCTGTACACTGGCACACAGCAGCAGTGGTTCCACTACACAAAGGAGGCATGTTTCATACCACTACAATACAACACAATACAATACATTACAATACAATACAATACAATATGCTATTGCCCCTGGGACTACAGCAGCATACTGTTCTGCTACCCTGACCATTGTGACACATGTGATGTGATGGTACCTGCTGCTGTCAAACAGTTACACAGGGTGACTCATATGGCATATTACCTATCTAACTAATATTCAGCAGGGGTATGTGTGACATGTACTCATGGGGAGTCTTGCTTCTTAACGCTGTGTGGTATATTGCAGGGTATGTCTTATCTGTGGGTAGGAACCTGTACCTCCACCATGTGCTCTCTATTGCAGTGTCATGGACGACACACAGCAGTCATTTAGGTTGTGGATGGTGTGAGGTGTTACTATGGTTGTTGGACATCTGTCATGGGTGTGACTTAAGTATGTAAATCCAGGAGTTGTAACCTCTATGTGGGTAGTATGTGTGTACTCTGTGGTGTTGTCAGTCACTGTGCATTGGTAATGTGTTTGAGTGCATTGTCACAGTGTTGTACATGTCACTGTGTCCTTCTCCATATCTGTAGCTGTCATGTGAGGTACATACCGTGGCAGCCATTATGTGGTGTGGAGGGTACACTGACCTACATGTCCATAGCTGACACACCATGTCTGGTGACACATACCATGTGCAGGTATTCCAGGAATAGTGTGCCACTGTGAATATCATTGGGGGGACTATTGTACACATTTATGACCCTGTTCACCCCTGACACATGCAGTGGTGGGCAGCCAATCACATATCTGGTGGTTACTGGTGTAGGTGATTTGAAATGGGGTATGGTACTCCAGTTTTGACACTGGTGTTCACTCCATGCCTTTGTCACCAGGCACCTGTTGCAATACATCTGTACACATGTGCCTCACTCAGAATATATATACATCTCTCTCTCTCTATATATATATATATATATATATATATATATATATATGTATATATATATATCTATGTGTATATATATATATATATATATATATATATATATATATATATATATATATATATATATATGTCTGTATACATATACACATATATATATTGATGTACATATATTGCTATAGATATGGAGAGGGGGGTGTGACAGAGAGGGGGTGAGAGTGACAGAGGGGGTGGGACAGGGGGAGTGTGAGATCGTCATATACAGTCATACCTGTAGATAGTCAGATATGTCTGTCTATGTATATGTATCTACATATATCTATATCTGTATGTGTGTATTACATATATATGTTTGTACATATTCTATCTATCTACATCTGTCTATGCATTCCTACATCTCTCTCTATGTATGTATACATATATGCATATTATATATATATATATATATATATATATATATATATATATATATATATATACATACATACATATATTGACATACATACATATCCATATGATAGATAGGTATATCAACATGTTTGTTTACAAAACTGTATACACACACTAACATACTGCTAAACATACATAACTGTGAAACCTATTTTGTACATTGCACTACAACCTACATTCAACCTACATTGATATGTGCACATAGATGCTCTCACATACAAATGTATGTACAGCCTTCACTGATAGTTGCTGTATGTCCCCTGCCCTTTGCACATCTTCATATACATATGGATACAGACCAATGACACATATGGAGGGTTCACAGTATGTAGACTTTTATAGTATTACTTTACATTACCTGTGTTTGTCACAGCTGCTTGTGTTGCCGTCTGGTTTTGTGTCCTGCTGCTCCACTTGCCAGTTGTCAGCTTTCAGGTGGTTGTTGCTGACCAGTTTTGTTTGTGTATGTTTAATTTTTTTTTCTCTGTCTCTCTCTCTCTCTCTGTCTCTCTCTCTCTTTCTCCCTACCTCCACAGGGTGCAATGAAAGTATTGCATGTGTGGACTGGGAGTACAGCATGCTTTTGTAGGTATCTGCATATGTCCATGTGATGGCCTCTGCACCAATTGTTAGCCAGCATTTGCTAATTGCATGCAGCCAGTTGTGTACTGATTGCAGTTCTCACTGTGATTTCAGGACAGTGCTATAAAAAGGTATGTGAGATAGGCATAGCCCTTTCAGATTTTAAGGGCAGGGACCATGCTGGTATGCTGTGGACACTGTTCTGTGAGTGTAAAGGTTAGTATCTCTCTCATATTTCCGGCTGTGTTGTAGATTAACATTTCTCCATTCATTTCTCCAGTTTCCTGTACTAAGTGTGTATGTACACTGACACCTAAGACTACTACTACTGTTAATGTGGGTGTGTGCGCTTTCCTGTGGGACATGTGGTGTAACTGGTGTATAGCAGTGGCTCTTGCACTTTGTTGCTATGGCTTCAATATTTGCCCTTTACAGTCACTACTTGTATGCCTGCTAGGTGTCTTGACTGTAGTGTGTTGCTGTGGCTTTCCTGTTATCCATGTACATTCACACCTTGGAATGCTTGCTATATCTGCTAGGGTGTTACTGCATGCAGTGTGGTCTGGCCATGGTGTGGGCCTTGACATCTATTAGGGTATTTGAGTATGCTGCTGAGCAGGCCCCAGAGACTCTCAGGTGCATCTGTTATCTGCCTCATGGAATGGTACATATCAGTGGGGTACACCCATTAAATTGTCTGGTATTCTGCAGTTGTGACTGTGGGATAGCATGAGCATATGTATTACTACACTATTTCTGCCGTGCAAGTGGTGCATACTTTCAGGACTTCATAGTTACCATTGCATGTGTTGTAACACCTTTCTGCCTACTGTTTGTACATTTCACATGGAGTCTGTGGGGCATCCCTGTAACTCAGTCACTGTTGCTATGTCTAGGCTCTTAACTATTCAAATATGGCAGTGTCAGACCTCTCAAGTGTACAGATATTTGCAGGTTGTCCACATTTCTGCCTCATATTTTGGTCAATATCTCATGAACAGCTCTTTCTGGCAAATCACTCTGGGCTCAAGTCAGAATATAGTGACAAACATTTAAGTTTCAGACTTCATATCCTTCCAAACATCCAACAAAATGCAGAATCTGTTACTCTCTGAACTGTCTAAGTTTGTTGTAACATTATTTGGAATGTGTCCCTGTTTTTGGCCCTTTGCTCCACATATTTTACTACTTGGTCCGGATGTGTTCCTGTAAGAGGTTGTGGGGTATGGGCAGTGATTATCCTGCTGTGAGTATGTGTGTGGCTTGCAAGGTGCTACAGTGACATTATTACCTACTAGCTACCAACTAGCATGGCTGTTTCTGTTCGCACACTACTATTATAGAAATCCACTAGATTTGACAGTAAATATACATGACATGCTTTGTGTACTACACATCCTATATTCCCTTTACATTCATTCCTACTATTACATGATATATTTATTGTAGCACAATGTTCTTATATAACAGTCATGGCTTAGTGGTAAGTCATGCAGACTAGTGTTTCCAAGGTCCTGGGTTTGGGACTGACAGTGGGATTTTATTTTGCTTTTGAACAGACTGCAGAACCTGTCATTCAGAGTGACTAAGGCACTTTTAAGCAGTTGTAACCAGGTTAGCGCTGGTTTGCGCGGAGCTCAAGCATGCGCACTGGCATTCAGCTCCACGCACACCCGCTTACAACTGCTTAAAAGTGCTTACTCTTGCGCACACCCACGCTATTTTCTTTGAAAGAAATGAAAATGGGGAGACAGGAAAGTGGTGAAAAAGGGGTCACAAAGAGGGTAAGACAGTAGGGAAACAAGCTTGGGTTTTGCAGGAGGGATGTAGGTAAGGCCCATAGCTGCCCATTTCTTCATCAGCAACAGCTGTGCATATGTTTGTAATTTGGTGTGACATTTGAAACCTTCCACCCCTGAGAGAGGTGTAAGGACAACAATAATACTTGTTGTACAGCCAATTGTAATTGACAGTTTCCATGTCAAGCAGACATGTGTGCGAAATGGGCAGCTATGTATGAGGCGTAATTTTTTTGTGGGTACAGAGTGCCCTTTTTTTTTTTTCAGGTGAGAGTGGTATGTCAGGTAAAGGAAGTCGGTATAGCTGGGGAGGTAGGTTGGGTAGGTCAACAGACAAGACAAACAAGACGCATACAGGGGCTGGATGTTTGGATATCCAGAGCCCATGAGCCCACAGATGGCAACAGTGGAACTGATATCCCCACCCATGGGCAGTTGCCACTGTGCCTTCACTGCCCAGGACGGGGCTGTGCTGGGGGCTGTGTAGGCCGGACAGCAGGCCTGCCCATTAGTTGTGCCACCTGTGCCTCAAGCTGGCATAGGGGCCCAAGAACAGCTTCCTGGATCTCCCTATGCACCACAGTCCTGACGCTACGGAGGGTGAGTGGTGGTTCTCCTCCGGCCACACTTGCAGAGGGGGGACGAGCCCCATCCCCTGCAGTGCTTCCACTCGCAGGTGGCACAGGGCCACAGGAGGAGGGTCCGGACTGGGCACTACTTCCAGGTGCACTCTCCAGCTGAGGTGGGAGAGGTGGGTCCGCTGGAACCCGCCTTCCCTGTCGTCCTATGTTTTGCATTATGTCATGACAGTTTGGGTTAGTGACATACAATACCATTTACAATTAGTTGTAACAGCATGCATTAGTATTCCCATTAACCAAACACCCAGATATTCACACCATTGAACAGCGAGCATAACACATGCATAATTTGAACAGCAATACACAGTCCAACAACATGCAGGGTTGATTGATGGCAACAGGCCATCAGGTTTGGATGTATGAACAGGGCAGATGCATCAACGTACATGCAAATATGTATGACCCAACAGGACAAATGTCCAGGGGTGTTAATTGTGATTGCACATACCAATTTCACGTGGAATGGATTATATGTGGTTATAGGGTAGGGTGATGAAAATATAATTAACACCTTCAAATACCAATACATATGCTGTACATTTCTAATAGCTGCAGATATATACACACTACAGTTCTACCTACAGTTTCCTATGTGATAACTACTTCAAGTTGGTGATAGGAATGTTACTGCTACATCAATATACATTTTCATTTTTATTCATACACGTTCATATCTGGCTCTGTTCAGCTACATCATCCTGCTACATTTGCTTTATATAGCTATAGACAACTGTGGATGTTTGGTATTTCAGACAATCATACTATCTGCATATTGCAGACTGAGAGCAACATATCCAGATTTTGGGATACACATTCCAGCTGCAGGAACATTTTGAACACATTTCACAGTTTGGTTCTGCTTGTCACATTCATTTCATTCTGTACTGACTGCAGTATACTTTATTCAGGAGTTATTACTACTTTATTGGTGGATTCATAACTCTTTCTCACACTCTCTCACTTGTTTTATTTTTACAATTCAGGATGGTACTTACTTCTAGGCTTTATAGACATGTTTTACCTGTAGTTATTACAATCCTTTCCAACAGTCTCACTTCTGTCATGTTTCAGTATTTCAACAGGGATATATTTCACACATGTGTTTTGCTCATCTTCTGCAGCTGTACTTTTCAGCCTGCTGCAGGTTGTGAACTATTATATTACAGGTGGGACATCTTTATTTCAGACTTTATTTCAGACATTTTCATTTTTCTGTTTGGATTACAGACTGCAACACACTTTTGTAATCAAGCAATACTTGCAAACACTCTTACACTGTTACTTGCACATTTTATTACTTAGTGACTACACTGCACTCTTTTGCTAACTGTCATACTTTTATATTTATTTACAGTTACAGGGAGAGGATTACTGACCTGCCTGGTGGCGCAACCGCACCAGCCTATTGCCATAGGCTCTGCAGTTCACAGAACGGACACCTGCAGCTGTAATATAAATAAAGTAATATTGGAATACACATCTCCATAATATCAGCTAGGTTAATTTCTTACATACATAATTAGATGTAACTTACTCAGTAGTGGGGCGTTGGGCATTTGCCGGGCCTCCTGGATCCAAAGGTTCAGTTGGTCCTGCTTCTGTCTCTTCAGGTCTGCATGGTGGTGACAGACCTGCTCACCAGTCCTTGGAATCCCTGTGGCACTGGTAAGATCATGAGCCAACCGGTCCCATGCCTCAGCCCTATATGCTCCCCACAGGACCTGGCCCTGCATGAGTTGGGCCTCATGATTGTGGACAAGGAGCCAGACCATATATTTGGACTCCTCAATGCCCCACCTCTGTGCTCGAAAGCAACTACCCTCACCTACTCCTGACATTCTGGCTGCAAGTTAGTTCTACAATCAGTTATGCTGTGTATTCCCACCTATGGAGCTTATATATGCCATTTTTCCCACACTTATCTGTGATTGGCCATTTTGGAATTGTATCAGCTTCTCAAAACCTGCTTTGTCATGCTCCTCTTTCTATTCATTCCTATATATTTGCTATTACTGCATTTCTAAGTACAGCTGTCATGGCTTAGTGGTTCAGTACCTTGACTATGGTGCATGGTATCCTGGGTTCGAACCTGGCCACTGCTTTTTATATTTTATGACTGTCTACACAGGCTAGGAGGTGTGTCTACGTAAAGGCAGTTTTGTTACAGCTTGCTCAACTTTGCCCGTTGGTTAGCTTGTTGGCACGGTGCGCAGCTCCGCGCAAAAGGGTTACGCTGGTTTACGCTTCATTTGGCTGTCAGCACACATATTACGCTCAGCTCAGCTAGGGGCACACAGTTTCAGCGTGTTAAACCACTGCTCACCTACGGGCACTCATTCTACACCTGTTTTAACACTGCTCACCTACTCACCTATGGGCACTCATTCTACACCTGTTAAACCACTGCTCACCTACGGGCACTCATTCTACACCTGTTAAACCACTGCTCACCTACGGGCAGATGCACTCAACTTGTTAGACTGTAGCTCAGCTATAGGCACATCTGGCATCTTTTATTATTTTGTTATCTCACATTTCTTCAAAATAAATGGCCCATTTCATTACATTTTACATAAAATATAATTTTATATGTGTACATATATGTCAGGGACTTGTTTCGTGCTTATTTCACTAAAAATAAAAATTGATGTTGTGGAGTCTCGAACCATGACTGCCTGTTCTTCAGCTGACATCTCTACCGCTACGCTATTGCTTTTTGGCTTACTTTGCATAGTTAGTTCTTATATGCTTTTCCACTTACTGCTAACTGTGGCTAAGCTACGGGCACGCCCGCGCAAACGAGCGCACTCACGGGCAAACATCTTTACAATTTAAAAAAATATAAAATGTTCATTTATATATTTTATGTTCATAGTCTGTGGGGGCATGTGTTGTGTTGTGTTTATTCACATTTCCATGGACTCTGTCGTGGGGGTTTACTTTCGGCACTTTTACTCTTCTGGGGGCGTGTCCGTTTGCAGGGCTCAGCCTACGGACACGCCCACTACTGTCTTCCACGGACCGTGTAAGCCTTATGTGTGATTCAGCATGCCCTCATGCATATGCATGACATGCTGACATCACACCGTTTAACTGCAGCCTCCGTGTAAGCCTTGTAACTCTTACACGGAGGCTTCGTGAATCCTGCCCATTGCCTACTAAGCTGACGTAATAAATCACAAGTTCTTACAATATTATTTCATAGCAGCTGTTTGTCCATGATTTTCTGCTGGCACTATCAAGTTTATAAAAAAAAACTTCCTAAGAAAAACAACGTGGCCTTGGAGACCACCGGTTGGATACAACTTCTCACTATATGATGTTACCATTCAAGGTACTATGGCTAATTCGAGCACAAAGCAAGCACAGATTATAGTTCATTTCTTCAAGCAGTCTTTGGTCAACTGTATCTATCTTTTCTGCAGCTGTGCATGTTCTCATAACACGAACAGAGCTGATTGTTCAAGTTCAATAACATTATAAAAAACAGTATTGTTCTATTCATTATTTTCCTGACCTAGCAGATAGTCACCTGCTTCTCAGTAAATTTCCAAAAGGCATAAACATGAATTTTGCTGTGCTAGCAAATACTAGGTCAGAGAGCATCTTGCAGTTTCAGAAAGCATCTTGTAGTTTCATACAAAACTAAGCTGTACATAAAATAGAATGAAATGTGTTAACCCTTTTAGCTTCTAATAAGCACTAAACATATACATTAATACATATTTTTCTGACATTTCCCCCCTGTTAATACTTTTTATTCTATTTTCAAAAGCATAAACAGTTTGCTTCTTCTCCTAACCTCTTCCGTTCAGAATTTGCAGTTAAGAGAGGCATTCAGTTTAAACTTATGAAAGTGTTTCACTTTTCAACAGTTCTTCAAATTCAGTACTTTGATACAAAGTCTCAGAAACTGACATGTCTATAACATTTTTAATTAATCTTTTCATGCAGGGAATACCACAACAAACACACACTCCTAATAGGAGTAATCCCACACAAATGGCAATCAGGATGTTCATTAGGATGGTACCCCACCCCCCAAACAAATTCTGGAAAAAATCCATCAGTGGGTTTGGGCCTGGTTTGGTCATGGCTGACACTTGCTGAATTACCCTGAGGTGGTCGTTTATCGCATGCTGGAGGAATGTACAAACAGCACTCCTCTTTTATTAAAGCACAAGTACCACCTTTCGCCGCTAGGGTGAAGTTGAGAGCCATGCGGTTTTGAAGCACCACAGTTCTCATAGCGTTCAGTTCATCAGTTACTAATTCGAGAGCAGAAAAAGTTGCATTGTTCATTACTTCGAGAAGTTTGGACAGTTTTCTCAGCTCCCAAATCGATTTTACTGCACCATATGCAGGGGCTATACCTGCCCACGATATGATAGTATCACTCAAGTCCATGTGTGTCAGTTTATCTTTGTTTTTCACGGAGTTATGGTTTCTCCAGCCTGCTTCGATTCATCCCACTGGATTCTCAGGTTTTTTGATTGGATTTCCAGGTTTCTTGGTGACCTCTCTGACATTTTGAATTCTTCCCTGAGGCAAAACTGCAGTGTGTCTTATGGCCGGAACCAGGTAACCCAAAAAACAACTGCCGGACCAATTCTCAGGTAACCATTTGTATGCTTTTTTCCCACGCACAAAATAACAATCCTCTACTTTAGTATTAATATATACTTGCCCTGCATGAAACATTTTTCTATCAATGATAGATAGCTGTTTAAAAAGAACAGGATTATGTTGTACTTCACTGTTTTGTGCATTGATTTAAGAAACGAGTCATAGTTTGTATCACAAATGGAACCTGCATTATTAGCTTTGGTATAACATTTGTAAGGAACAGTCACATTACAATTGCTCCAACCCACCTGAACAGTATCATTTTTGTAAAAACATACAATTCCCTTTTGTGTAACAGGCAGGTACAATGCAATTTTGTCTTGTGATTTCAGTCGTAGTATCAAAAATCAAATTTTCCCAGGTCTCATTGACCCCTAGGGGGACAGCAGTCATTAATAATCCCCTGTATGCTGTTGGTATAGCTGTACAAACCCAACAAATTGAAACATTAAAAGTCTCAGCATACACATGTTTGATCGCTTGGTAAGTGTTAAAGTTTGGATGCCAGTCTATGAGTAAAGCATCACGTTTATTCAGTTCAGCTCGTGTGGCTGGAAAAAGGAAAGGCCACAGCAAAAAGATTATTGTTATCAGTATAGTTAACAGAATGATCATGCAATACTTCTGACATTGTTCTGTATTCCTATTTACTCCATATCTGGTCATTTTGTTCTTGTGTAACAGTAACAAGTGTTTTGTCCAGTTCAAAGTTTTTGACCAGTTTACAGTGTGTCAGATGAATCCAGAACGCTCGCTCTGCGATCTTGACTGCAGTGGGTGTTGACAGTAGCAGTTGGTATGGCCCTTCCCCCTTCGGTGATGTCCAATTCTTCTTTTTGATGACTTTCACCCAGACCCACGTGCCTGGGACTACTGCTGCTTCCGATGGTCTGGTTTGTTTTTTATCTGAAACAGAATTTAACTGCAAAAGTTGTTTATTACTTAGTAGTCGTCTCATATATTCTGCAAGTGAACTGTCGGCCTCCTGGTCTGCAGGCATGAGAGGTTTCCACTGAGGTATATAGTATGCCCTCCCAAATAATTTTTCAAAAGGAGTTAACCCCTTTGCGTTTGGAACAGTTCTCATGCTCAACAGTGCCAGAGGCAGGCAGTACACCCAATTCTTTTGTGTCTCACTAATTAACTTCCTAAGTTTACTTTTCAAAACCCCATTATGCCTCTCTACTAGTCCTGCAGATTGCGGATGATATGCACAATGGTTCTTCAAGGAAATTCCGAAATATCGGCTCAACTGTTGTATAGTTTGATTTACAAAATGTGTGCCATTGTCACTGTAGATCTTTTCCAAAAGTATGCCAAATCTAGGAATAATTTTCTAACAAGGACTTTTGCAATGGTAGCTGCATCTGGATTTTTAGTCGGAAAAGCTTCCACCCATTTGGAAAACATATCTATAATGACAAGACAATACTTCTTATTTTCGCACTTGTTCAGTATTATGAAATCCATACAGATAGTATGGAACGGGTACAGTGGTGCAGGGAAACTCCCTTGCCTAGGCTTCAACGCCCCTTGTGCATGATGCTTATTACAACCATAACATGCCGCACAAAATTTTTTTGTGTAGTTTATAAATCCATATGCTGTGAACACTCGATTCACTAACTGTACCATCCCCCCTGTTGAGACATGGCATTGCCCATGGCTCAACAAAGCTGAATATCTAAACAAATTGGATGGCAAAATCAGTTTTCCTTCTTTGGAGATGTACAGCCCTTTCTCAAGAATTGCTCCTCGTTTTATCCATTTCTGTTTTTCTACTTTCGTAGTAAGTGTCTGCATTGTTTTCAACATTTCTAAATCTAAAATCTCAGAAGGTTGTTATTCCTCACTCAAAAGAAATATTTCTGAAGCTGAAGCTGCCTGCTTTGCAGCTGTATCAGCTCTCGCATTACCTTTTGAAATCCTATCCTGTTGCTTGGTATGAGCTACGCATTTACAAATAGCTACTTTTTGAGGTAACTGAATAGATTCTAACAAATCTAAAATAAACTGCGCATGATTAATCGGTTTACCAGTAGATGTTATCATTCCTCTATTCTTCCACTGTTGCGCAAAAACATGTACAGTTGAAAAAGCGTACTGGCTGTCAGTAAAAATGTTTACACATTTACCCTTTGCCAAGGTGCATGCCCTTGTCAAGGCAATCAATTCTGCTGCTTGTGCAGATAAGTTGTGTGGTAAAGACTTTGCTTCTAAAATCTCAGTATCAGAAACTACTGCATACCCCACTAGGTTCTGTCCTGTAGGACCCCTTCTGCATGAGCCGTCCACGTAATATGTCACCTCGGCATCATCCAAGGGAACATCCATTAGAGCTTTTCTAGGCAGTGTCTTTTGCTCAATCTCCTGCAGGCAGCTGTGTGGTGTGCTGTCCGCAGGGGTTGGGAGCAAGGTAGATGGATTCAAAGTTGTGCATCATTCAATTGTCATATGAGGTTGGCTCAACAGTATAATCATACAGGAAAGATGTCTAGCAGGAGAAAGATATGCTACTTTTTCTTGCAGTAAAATAATTGCGACTGCATGAGGCACTCTCAATGTGAGAGGGTGGAACAACACTACTGAGGCTGAAGCCTGTACTGCCATTGCAGCTGCGACTACTGCTTGTACACAGTGGAACAGGGATCGCGCCACTGGGTCCAGCTGTAATGAATAGTAAGCTATGGGGCGTTGTTTGTCCCCATGTTGCTGTGTTAACACTGATGTCATATAACCTTGTTTACAATCTACAGTTTGAAAAAAGCGTTTATGATAGTTTGGTAATCCTAAAACTAATGAGGATGCTATCAATTGTTTTAGTTTGCAGAAAGCTGATTCTTCTTCTGGTGTCCATTGTAATAAATCTTGTGCTGACATAGGTTTCTTATATATCAAGTTGGTCAGTGGAGCAGACTCCAAGGCATAGTTTGGAATCCAACTCCGACAGAAATTAGTCGTACCCAGGAAGGACATCATTTCCTTCTTGGTAGTCAGTTTAGGTGCTTGTAAAAATGCTATTTTCCTATCTTCATCTAATGTTCTGCCTTCTTTGGATATTACATATCCCAGGTATTTAACCTGCTTTCTCCAAAGCTGCAACTTGTTTTTGTTTACTTTATGTCCTTGAGTGGCTAAAAAATGTAATAATGCTATGGTATCTTCTCTGCATTCTTGCTGGGTGGGGGCTGCCAGCAGGATGTCGTCTACATAAAGTAAAATCTGACTGCCTCTCGGTGGGCTAAATCCCACCAAGTTGCTTGCCATCTCTTGTGAGAATATTGTTGGACTTTCACAATATCCCTGTGGTAGTTGTGTATATGTATACCTTTTCCCCTGAAATGTGAATGCAAACCAATGTTGGCTGTCAGGGTGTATCGGTATCGAAAATAACGCATTGCTAATATTTACCACAGAAAAATACTTCTGTTGAGGCTTCAAATCATTTAATAAGGTGTGTGGATTTGGCACCATAGGTGCTCTAGGTATTACTGCGTCATTTACAGCTTGTAAATCTTGGACCATACGCCATTCTCCATTTGCTTTCCTGACAGGAAATAAGGGTGTAAAAAAATATACACAAATCCTCCACTTCTTCACCAAAAAGCATATAGAATACAAAATGGAGAACACCGACTGCTGCAATTATGATTTTTTGTATTCTATAGGAAATAAGGGTGTGTCACATGGTGAATCGGGAGATTCTACCAGTACTCCTTCCTTAAGTAAAGCTGCTATTATAGGTTTGATTCCTACTTCTGCATCTTTCCTTAAGGGATACTGTCTCTTCTGTGGTCTAAATGCTGATTTTAGCTTGATAGTAACTGGTCCTGCTGTACGAATGAGTCCTACATCTGATTTCCCTGTTGACCAGAGAGTTTCTGGTATGCTCCATAAGGCATTCTCTTCCTCTTCTAGTAAGAGTGCTAATCAGCTGTCCTTGCTAGACTGCAAGTGTACAGCTGGGTGTGTCTGTGTTATCCAATTTAACTTCTGCTTCTGTGCTCCCTGTTCTAACAGTTCTAACTCCGTCTGTTTTTCCCACTTTGTGACTTTTTCTCCTAGGTCTGCCCATTTCACATTTTTGTCCTTAGTCAAACTAACATGTGGTAATCGATTAGATTTATAGAGTGCAAAGAACTCCTGGGGCAATGAACAGCTAACTACACTGTTCCCTTCTGTGTCCCAGTACAGATTACGTAATACTAATCTGTTTGCATGGTTTCTAAACAGTTCTTGCTCATATTCTTTATCAGGTCCTGGTGTGTTACAATAATACAGAGTACAGTGCAACAAATGCTGTTTATCAGTGTCAAGGGAGGGGTACTTACTAATGGCTACATTCATCAGCTCTTTGGTTACTGCCCCTGGACCAGTCGTGACCAAGTCCTGGCTGTACCAATAAAATGTTTCACCCTCCGGTCGCACTACAAAAGTATCCATTTGTCGCTGTGCTTCCATACCCTGCATAGTTGGAACTACTGCTATGCCAAATATCTGCATAAGATCTCTGCCCAAAAGGTTTACCGGGCATTTTGCAGAAACAACAATTTTGCTTTTCTGGGTCATCCCTGAAACAGGGTCAGTTATCGCTATGTTATGGGAGAGTGGCTCTCGATACAGTTGTCCATTAGCTGCTTTCACTAATATGTAATCGAGTGATTCTGAATTTTCTGGTAGTTTAGAAGGATGTATAAGGGTCCGTGATGCCCCTGAGTCACACAGAAATTTGACTTCCCTCCCCTCTACCAGAAGTGTAACTTCCGGTTTTGTATCTACCAAGTAGAGCTCTAGGCTCAATAATGCTAAGTCTAAAATTTCACTTTCTTTACTATCTGCGATTTCTTGCACTTCCTCTATTTCTTCTGTCAAATTCTCTACTCCCTCTATCACACTTGCATTTGTCTTTTCTTGGTTATTCCCTTCCAGTGATTCTTGACTATCATATAGTCAGTCCTCACCCTCCTTATCTTCCATGGCTACCTTCTTGTTTTGCTTGCAATCCCTTGCTAAATGTCCCTTTTTTCCGCACTTAAAACATTCACCCCTTTTCTTTCTCTCTTCAAACTCCTCTGATCGCTTATCAGATTATTTGTTTCCTTGGGCATTTTTCTTGCCCTTTTTCCCGGACTGTACTACATAAACTTCTGCTCCATCTTCTACAGAAAATACTTGGGCTTTCTTTTTCTTTTTACTGTTAAAATGCCTTTCGGCATATCTAGCATATTCAAGTAGTGACTGTAATCTACTTGTACGATGGTCTACCATGTGCTTTGTAATAAAGCTGCTTATAGGTAAAATACTGCCTTTTAAAAATGCATTCTTTAGCTGCTGCTCATATGGGGAATCATGTGTTTGGTCTTCAGGTACCTGCATTCCACAATGGTTATTAAAACACTCTAATAATCTAGCATAATATCTGTCAACAGTTTCACCTTCTTGTTGGATGCATTGATTAATGCAAGTCCAGTCTGCCCTAGGCTTCCATTTCTCAGAGATTCGGTCTGTTAGACCTTTTACTCTGTTATCCAGTTCTGCATTGCTATGTGGGAGTGGCTTGTGTTCTGCGTCACGGGGATTCCATTTGCCACTGATCATGTGCCAATCTGGACCTACGATTTGTCTAACTACATTTTCTACTTCTTCTCCATTTAAATGATAACTTAACCTCATGCCCTGTAAGTCTTCTAAGAATTTTCTAAAATTAACTTTTGAATGGGGAATTCCCTCTGTGGCTTTCCGGATGTCTTCCGGTGTCCATGGTCTATATACCAGGAGAGTTGTGTCCTGCCCTTCCTGTCCTGCCTGAGGATTTGGTACTTCTATGAGCGGACATATCTCTTCTTCACTCATAGCTCATGAATTTTTGTTCATTTGATATAACTCAATGTCTCCTCTTAAGTTACGTGTTCGAGACCTAGTCTCGACGGGATCTCTGACAAACGGTCTTTGCTTCGCAGAGACAGCCGGGTATAGCGAAGGTGGACCAGCTTGTCCACTCGCTTCATATTCTGGTAAGGGAAGCAGAGGGGGTGGAGGGGCTGATGCTATTACCAAATTATTGTCCTCTTTATCTAGAAACATTGCTTTTGAATTATTACTCTTTTGTTCCCTACGGTTTGCTTCCTCAATCCACCTGTGTGCCTGAGGAATGCCTAATTGACATTGCTTTTTTACCTGACCTTTTGTGTCAGTTTTAAGCTGTTCGACAAGTTTAATAAGTGAGGATTTTTCTAATTTGCCATCAAATTCATATTTATTAACCCATTTTGTATAGTACCTAACATTGTTGGCATGCTGTAATTGCATATATTTTGCATCTTCAGTTAATGGCGGATCTTGGGAACTTTTTGTGCACTTATTTCCCATATTATTCTGACTGTTAAAATGTTACATAACCCTTCTTCTTTTTACTTGGTACCACGATTTCTCTTTTTCACAGTTTATCTAGAATAACTGCCTTACCTATTTTGTTTCCCTGATCTATGACAAGACTGAAATCTTCCTGTCCCTGACTTGTACAAGACAAATTTCCTGATAGATGATACAAATCAAGTCCCTGATCTAAAACAGAAAAAGGTAAATCTCACCTTACCTGAGCCTCTGGTTCACGGAAAAAACGTTAACTCGTCCTCCAGTTGCAGATCAGAACAGTGGCTGGCCTCTTTTGAATGACAATTCAGTCTGAGGTCTTTTAGAGCAGAAGAACCGATGTGGTCTGTTCCCCGTACGGTTTCATGCCACCTGGCCCATCTGACCTGAGGCGAAGTGAGAGTTTTCGATCCGAAGGACCAATCTGTCAAAGGAAAAACAACTTCAAAAAGATCAACACATGGCAGGTTCAGGTTAAGGCACTTTAATCTTGCAGCAAGGAGACAAAAACATGCTAATACGGAGTTTGTCTAACTAGAATCAGGAAGTGAAGCCATTCTTATACTTTTCTTACAAGACATTGCCTACTAAGCTGAAGTAATAAATCACAAGTTCTTACAATATTATTTCCTAGCAGCTGTCTGTCCATGATTTTCTGCTGGCACTATCAAGTTTATAAAAAAAACTTCCTAAGAAAAACAACGTGGCCTTGGAGACCACCGGTTGGATACAACTTCTCACTATATGATGTTACCATTCAAGGTACTATGGCTAATTCGAGCAAAAAGCAAGCACAGATTATAGTTCATTTCTTCAAGCAGTCTTTGTTCAACTGTATCTATCTTTTCTGCAGCTGTGCATGTTCTCATAACATGAACAGAGCTGATTGTTCAAGTTCAATAACGTTATAGAAAACAGTATTGTTCTATTCATTATTTTCCTGACCTAGCAGATAATCACCTGCTTCTCAGTAAATTTCCAAAAGGCATAAACATGAATTTTGCTGTGCTAGCAAATACTAGGTCAGAGAGCATCTTGCAGTTTCAGAAAGCATCTTATAGTTTCATACAAAACTAAGCTGTACATAAAATAGAATGAAATGTGTTAACCCTTTTAGCTTCTAATAAGCACTAAACATATACATTAATACATATTTTTCTGACACCAAAATATACAAACCCTTACATATCTCTCAGTCTCTTAGCCCAAGAATTGTGGAAAAACCATAAACAAAAGTGGGACCAAGCCCAAAGTAGGAACTATTTCAAATATTGCTTTTGCAAACTTAGAAAGATAGAACATGCTTGCAATAGCATGCATTACTGAAGGGAATTCCGTAACTCCAGACTTGAATGATTTCACACCAATTGCCAGCAAAGCAGAATTTTATGAAAAATGGCCAAAAATATAAGGCCAAAATTTGGACATTCTGGGAAAACTGTACAGTAGAAGTATGCTCCTTTACCCGAGTCCCCCATGAACTAGTTCCTGAAAACTCGCCTATGATGCACAGCAATAAAGTACTCCAGCAACATATCATACCTAAAAGGTAACACTGCCACAATACTATGCCCTGATTAATGTGCTGACTGCTTTGAAATCCCTAAACATCTGCATAACCTTAAACATCTCGAAATTCACTACTTCCTAATGACTATCTTGGCTGGAACTCTAGCCACAACACTCAGAACTGACCGTAACCCCCCCCCCATTTTACCTATGCAGCTAGTAAAGAATTAAAAGATGACCTGGTTCTGGAGAACTCCAAAAGCATGCCTTGCTTAAATCTTCCAGCTCCCATGTATACAGAGTACCCTGTTCCCAAAATATCCCGAAAACACCCACATACCTACAATACTTCCTAAAACCCTAGCTACAAAATTTATCCAAAGCACAAGCGTCATGGGCCTCATGCTCCTCTCTCTAAAACCCTAACTTAGTAAGTAACATTACCAATACCTACTTGAGGGGCAGATTTATTCCCCCAAAGATATCACATCCTTAGGAATAAGACTCCAGAGTCCTGTCAAACAAAAAATGCCATTGGCCCTCTATGAACACAATAAACTGGATGGGTAACTGTAAATGCACCCAAGGGGTTCCACCCATCCAAACACGGGAGTTGACTTGGCTGGCTTATAATGACCCTATATTAGTTAGCCTTATAACCTCATATGCTCCTACAATTGTTGTGACTTAACGGCACCTGTAATAACACCACACTCCCCATAAGCAATCCCCATTGTTTTACCCTACCCCCAACCTACCTCTACAACATTTGCCCTCACACTACCCAAAATGCTGTACTCTGATATGCCTTAGTGTAACCCAAATAAGTAGGATTACCTGTGACCTCATTGTGCTCCACTCCAACCATCAGAGCACCCTCCTCAGCAGAATCCATTACTTTCCAACTCCACTGCCTTCAGGCCACTGATCATTGCCCACTCTGCACACTGCCATTTGTGGCCTCATTGCACCACTCTGTTGACTGGACATCCACTGCAACAGCCTCCATCACCTTTCGGGTCTTCTTCATTGTGGCCATTGACAGAGATCCACTCTGTACCTCCCCACCTACAAAAGAAAGAAAAAGTGTAAATTCACAGCACAAACATAACCAATGCTTCTGAATGACCACATTCAACCCTGTCAGAAACCTACCTTGTTGATCAACTGCCCAGCCAGTACCACTGCCTGCAACCCTAATTGTGAATAAAACATAACTTTGACAGCTTCCCCCTTTGCCTTTCAAGCCTACTTCCTTCAGGTTACTAACCTATGCCCATGTTGCACTTCCCACCTTAACAATTCATGGCAAAATGTCCCATACTTCAACCAGTGAATATTTCAAAGAAATGGCAAAGAGGAATTCCTTGGCCAAGAGGAGAAAACAAACCACCAAATCACAAACCTATCTACCACACCTATATCCCCCCATGAATCAGTGAACAGATCCTGGCAGTCTCCCAGAATTTGCATGTAATCTATGCAGAGAGCATATCAAAGTGCTGTACCTTGATTTATAAAAAACTGTGTGACCCCTAATGATCCCCAAAAACAGAGATGGGTATTGCTGTGTTACCTTGTAAGTGCAAGGCCAACTCCTTATCACTATGCCCCCTTTAAACAATATTAATACCTAGTATTAAATGTCTGTTCAAGGCAGGAGCTCCAGCGTATTGCAAATAATTTTAAACAGACATTCAATAATGTACTTGAATACATACAGTTGAACAAAGCCAATATAGCAAAGCAGCATAACTTAGAGACTTAAGCTTATACGGAGATTCCCTACCACTACCATTTTGCACTAGCAGGAAACATCTGCAGGGGTAAGAAGCAGCACTTATCCCACCTGAACACTAATGTCCGACATTCTCTAGCAGCAGTATCAAATACTGTAACTTGCCAGGAGGAAAAAAAAAACTATTCTGTGATAAACAGACCAAAATCCAGACATTCTGCAAAGATCTATGCAGTAGGAGGGCATACCTCTCAAAGCTGTTAGAGCCAGAAATCTGAAAAAGGCACAAATAATGGAGATCAGAGGCCTAAACAGGAACAGTTAAATATCGCTCTTATAAACTTATTGCTCTTATAAACTCATACAGTGGATAAAACAACAGATTATGCATGAACATGAGAGAAGTATCCAATGACTTGATTCTATGAAGGATAGGAAGGCTGATACTCGAATATGTGTCATTATTTACTGACTTTGGCCCTCAGTGATTTGCCAGTGATTTGCCATTAAGCCACAATTTAATGTGCCCAGACCAAATATACATGTCAAAATCTGGACATTCTGCTTAAATCTGTACAGTTGATAGGGATGGGTATGCCCCAACCCCATGTTTGCTCCAAGTAACCGCTTTGTGAAGACAGGTCACAATTCCACACAGAAGTCAGTTGGCCGTTACAATTGTGCCATGCATGTGCAATGAACAACCACCACTCGGAGAGCCCCCATAGCCTTCGAAAACACACAAGCTAGTCAGAAAGGCATAACCAAGAAAGGAACCTGTCAACATGCCTCTCCAAGGCAAAGTCCAAACATATGCCACAGCAATGACTCACCCCCACCAGGAATCACCGAGTGCAACCCCCACAACTGCAATACTTCACCGCAGTCCTTCACCCTCCCTTCATTCTCCGTGTTTTTTTTATTTTTTTTTATTTGCCACTAATAAAAATGGGGGGTAACAGTCCATACATGACAGATAAGAACTCACAAGGCATGGACCACTTGGAGCTCATGATCCCAGCAACAAATTTCATTTCCACACATATTGCAGCCCTGCAGAAACATCACTCCCACAAACCTAAAATGTTGACAGAACAGGCCCTGTATCAGCATACATCACGTGAAGGGCACTAATTATTTCAGTACTTGAAATGCTAATAAGAGCATCTTTGATCACAAAATAAAGGCACTGTTTCTAAATTTATTTTGTGTTGAGAAGGGAAAATCATTAAATCAAAACCTATGACAAACTGGAGTCTTTAGAAAAAGTACAGAAATGCAGAAAAAGAAAAACTGCGGTGGTGGTGCTGCGGTAGAGTTGTCACCTCACAGTAAGACGTCCCGTTCGATTCTCAGTTAGAGCATCTTCTGTGTGGTGACATGCGTGAATGGGCGTTCCTTCGTTGAAGGTTGTGCGTCAGGCCTGGCAAGTCGGCACGTAAAAATCTACTGACAATCATTAGCGGACCGGAGTTCCACTGTGGCGACCCCTAACCGGGAAAAGCTGAAAGACACAACAACAACAACAACAGAAATGCATAAAAAGAAAATTCAGCACAGAAATAACTTACTTGGTGTCATTATATGCAGTTTTACAATTATGTGCAGTAGTATGACTCGGATATGTGTTAATTTTTTTTTTTTTATCTGTGGCTTGGTAGCAAAAAACTTTAAAAACAATGTATTACAGCACACCATGGTACCAAGTGCTTGACCTTTTATTTTCTGAATTAGAAATGAAGGGTGCATAGCTACAGAAAGCATTTACTCTAGCGTTCTGTATTATACAATAGAGTTGAGCCCCTTCTCTGCCCCTGAGACTGCAAGTCATTCTGTAATAGTTCAATAGTAATATCTTGCTCTCTTTTTATATATTGTATTCACATTCATCTGATAGTATGTGTATCTGTACACAGTTTATAGTTTGCTGTTTGCATGCCAAAAGACATTGCTAAATTACATATTTTTCCCTTTTTCATGTAGTGGCCTCTAAAGGTGCAATCATGTGCATAAACGTCTAGCATACTGAGATTGTGTTTAATCGTCGGCTTTGACATTCTTACTGAGCTCCTTTAGATATGTCACATCTTATTGCTAGTGATTACACCTGACAGTCCTTGTTTCATCTGTCCCCACAAGTGCAACACCCCCTCCAACATCTCAGCCACTAACTAATTGAAGGCTCTGCATTAGCACAAATTGATTGAGGGGCAATCAAGTATAATAGTGAAATGTCCGACATCACGGTGCAACTGCCGTCATCAAGGAAGTGCCACCATTTTTTTTATATCTGCATACCCATACTCTAAAGTTCCATTCTCATTCCACAACTGCTGCAAAATAACCCCTTTAACAAGCCAGCACAATCTCTCTCAAAGAAACGCCCTCCTTAAACAACTGTCTACATATTCCACCATTAACAGATGCCATACCTCTGGTGCCTCAACTCTTTTCTACTCTTTCTTTTTTCTGTAAGTCAAGAGAAACAGCGGAAAACATGAGGCAGAAGTATGAAGCTCCATGAAACCTGGATAGCTGAATGGCAGGATAGGCAAGGCCCGCAAAACAGTAAACCACCACTAATCCAACCCAAGCAGACACCAGGAAAAGCCTGTTTAACAGTAAACCACCAATAAATCCAACCCATGCAAAATGCATGTGAAAGACACTTGCTTAGCCAAGCAGCCAAGCAGAACACGCAAACACCATAGACTGTAAACCAGATAAGCCCACTGTAACAACCGCACTCCAAAACTGAAGAGTCGAGAGGTATGACAAACTGTACCTACATTGATATGCCTTTACTGAAATTCCAGTAATGAAAGGAAACAGAAGTTGTTTTTTTTTTTTGTTGACAGAGAAAAGGGGGAAATGGACAGATTTGAAATAATAACTACCTATTTAACCCCATACACTAGAACAGTGCCCTTCCTCATTTAAGCCTACAGAGCTCACATCCTACAACATATTAATGTTTAAAGTAAATCAGACCTTTAATTTATGTAACCTACTCCATTAATATCCCCATTAGGACTACAAAAGCTTTGGAAATATATTATTAGAGAAAGGAAGGAAATATTATACCATCATACTCACCTCATTCTTCGTATCACTATTAACCCCAAGGCATACCTGACCACCAAAGTTCGTAAAGGTCATCTGGGATGTAACCCTGCTTTGTAGCAAGTTCATGCCAAGATGTGATACCTCACCCAAATATCCTGTCACAAAACTTATTGATCCCTCCCTACACTTACCTCACTTCCTCTCAGTCATACTACTTTCCTATTTAACCCTTTCCTCTTCCAAACTAGTTTCTTCTCTAACCCTCCTGAAACCCATCACTATTTCAATCTAAACCCTATCAAAGATGTCCCTGGATAAATTGGTCTGTTACCAAACCTCATTTATATTTTAATGGAAATATCTTTAATCATTTTAGTATGCATATACTTCTCACAGGATCACGTAATGAAAAGCCTTATTTTCACTATTGTTTCAGTTATTCCAGTTGTAGTTATTCAGTCAAACAGTTGAAGTTATTATTTTTAACAGGTATGGAGAAAATGCTAACAAAGATCTCACACTTGAACTACATTTGTTGTTCCAACAGTGCCTGGAGTGTACTAGAATACTAACATTCACCTGCATTTCTCATACTTGACTTACGTTTGTTCCAACAGTGTCTGGAGTGTACTAGAATATTAACATTCACCTGCATTTCTCATGCTTGACCTATGTTTGTTGTTCCAACAGTGTCTGGAGTGTACTAGAATGCTAACATTCACCTGTATTTCTCATGCTTGAGCTATGTTTGTTCTTCCAACAGTGTCTGGAGTTTACTAGAATGCTAGCATTCACCTGCATTTCTCACGCTTGAACTATGTTTGTTGTTCCAGCAGTGTCTGGAGTGTACTATAATACTAACATTTACCTGCATTTCTCATACTTGAGCTATGTGTGTTGTTCCAGCAGTGTCTGGGGTGTACTAGAATACTAACATTCACCTGCATTTCTCACACATGAGATATGTTTGTTGTTCCAGCAGTGTCTGCAGTGTACTAGAATACTAACATTCACCTGCATTTCTCACACTTGAGCTACTTTGTTGTTCCAGCAGTGTCTGGAGTGTACTAGAATGCTAACATTCACCTGCATTTTTATGGCAGGTAGTCGAGAGTTAAAAGGAATTGTCGGTGACACTGTATATTTTGCATTCATCCAGAGCTTGAACTTTAACAATTTCTGCAGGTTTTTCCCTTGGCTTGCCACTTGCCAAATGTATTTGAACACAAGCGGTAATGATTACATCAGTCATCCCTGAGCACATTATATTTCCTCTCTTACCCTCACTTGTACAGCAAAGAATCTTATAAACTTCTTTAGGGATCTACTGTTAAATCAAAAAAGAAGCAAACCGCTTTACTCCTGGTAACAAGAAGAGTGACCTCCCAAACCCAAATCAAAACCAGAAAACAAACCAAAAAAAAAATGAAGGCTAACCTCAACTGTGAAGACCCTCCTTATCTAACTAGAAAAGATTCAAGGTCATAACCCACTGGGATTGATTGCCTCTAATGAATAGTTTCAGGATACTGCTGTCAGACCAGCAAATTTAACAAATCTGAAAACAGGTAAAAAAGCGAAGTAAATCACAAGAAATGCACTTGTATGTGTTTATGCAGCAAGAACATATGACGATTTTTTCAGGTGTGTGTTTGTGTGTGTGTGTGTGTGTGTGTGTGTGTGTGTGTGTGTGTGCGCGCGCGCATGCGCACTCGTGTGTGGGTGTGGGCGTGCGTGTGTGAGACAAAGTGTATGTATTTTAACATTTTCAAAAGATTACAAAACAACAGGGTATTTAAATATAATTACAGCATATGTAATAAGATATGTCACTTCACAGTAAGACGTTATCCTGTTCGATTCTCAGCTAGAGCGTCTTCTGTGTGGAGACATGCGTGAATGGGCGTACCTTCGTTGAAGTGCTGGCAACTTGGCACGTAAAAATCTACTGTCAGTTATTAGCAGACCGGAGTTCCGCTGTGGCGACCCCTAAGAGGGAAAAGCCGAAAGACACAACATATGTAATAAGATATAGCTCTGAAAAGAAAGTAAAAAAAAAAGTCTGAAAACAATCTTGGTTTATATGCTACATATGTATGTGCTTGGAGATGCATGAGCATGTGTTTATGTGCAGACAGAAGACAAATAACTCTACACTGGGCTTCACAGACTCAGTACACAAACTAGAAACAGGTTTGCATATTACATAATATTGAAAATGGTTGCTTGTGATTCCAAGACAGAGGGTCTCAACTGTGTACTATGCAGCAAGTTATCACCATCTTCAATAAAGTATGACCTTATCTCTGAAGAGTATATGCCATCCCTCCTTCATTGATGAGCTACAAGATTCATAAACCATGGTCAGTATTACCCCAAAAATCTGATCTGCATTCTAGGTGATGCAGATGGTCTGGTAAGGTTAACAAATAGTATTAATGATTTGGGGAGGGCTGTGTAACCAGAATATTTAGGGGTGCAGGCAGTCACTGTCATGCAGTTGGCATAGTAATATGACTGCTTCCATTCAGTGTCATTGTGTTTCACTTGTTATGTAAGCCTTACTGTCAGTGCAGCATGAGCGCGCATACACACAAACACACACACACACACACACACACACACACACACACACACACACACACACACACACACACACACGCACACGCACATATGCATTAATTATGCCACACAGTGTCTCTCCATTATCCCAGCAATAAGTAGAAAAGTATAAGAATGGTTTTGTTGTATGGGGTTATGTTTACTCAAGCAGACATTTCAGGGCCATGTAGGTATTGTTTCAAAAGCAACATGGATAGGGAAGAACAGTCTCAAATTGCGTTGGGGAGGGTTAAGCACTAGAAACACTAAGTACAGAGAAAGAGACCAGACATTCTTTGATTTTAAGAAGGATAATGTGGACTACAGATAATATTGGGAAAGGGGTTGTTTATTATAAATATTGCAGAATGACAGCTTTATGCATGATGTGGTAACTGTACACTAGAAGCATTGAATGCAGAATGAGGACCTCTAAGTGTGTGTGGTGGTGTTACTGTCATGCTATATGACCATCATGACATGGGAGGTGTTTTTTTTTGTGTGCTTGTATGTGTGTGTTTGGGTTCATGTGTTTTTGTCAATGTGTATATTACTTCTGTTCCTGGCATTGGGTCGGTACCTGTGAGCACTGCTTATGTATCTGCAGTATTCTCTACTTTATGAAACAGGGAATGATAGTGGTGCTTCCATGTATGTAGGACTCTTTCTGCACCACAGAGTCACAAGGTCACTCTCTGCTACCTGGCCTCTTCCATATTATCTGTTTTATGCTTACAGCTGGCTAGTTTTGCGCAATCCTCTGCAATGATATAGGGAGGAGGCAAGACATTTTATGTTGTGCACAGTACACTGCTTAGACCAAGGTGGATTCATCCCAATTAGCATGCCTGTCTGCTAAGCAAACAAGGATTCTTCTAAAATTCCACTGAACCTTCTTCTGTGATTGCAGCGTCCCTTTAAACTTAATATCATCATATCATTTTGTTTTGAACGTAACTACATCACTACATAAAAATATCTTTTCCATTTAGTTACTGCAGTATTTTTTTTACACTATAGCTGGGGAGAGACTAATTAAGGTATTAGTCTACTTATGAAGCATATTTGCAGTGATGTATTAAATTATATTTTCAGGAAGCCTACAATTTTTATGTACTATTTCAATTACCCTTAAAATGCTGCTGGAGAAAAATCATGGAGCTCTGTAGACAAAGTTTCATCACGTCAGAATTGGCTGTATGACAGATGCTGTATTTTACATTTTGATTGTGTGGGACTAGGAAAATTGGGAGAAGGCAGCAGATATTTTTTTTCAACGTTTTATCTTTTCTCCTAATTTGTGCAGCCTTGGAGTTTGTCTATAGAGATCTGGGAGTTGGTAACCTGCATCCACAATGGGGTCTGCAGGAGTTGGGGATTATCTCGCCTTGAAAAAAAAAGAATAAATGTTGGCAGTGCAGTGAGTGTTGTCACATTTAAGTAGAACATGTTTTAGAGGTGATTAATTGCATACAGGAGGAAACAAAATGCATTTTCTCTAAATAGTGATGGGTGGTGGTGCTGCGGTAGCATTGTCGCCTCACAGCAAGACGTTGTCCTGTTCGATTCTCAGCTAGAGTGTCTTCTGTGTGGAGACATGTGTGAATGGGCATACCTTTATTGAAGGTTGTGCGTCAGGACTGGCAACTCGGCATGTAAAAATCTACTGCCAATCATTAGCGGATCGGAGTTCCACTGTGTCCCCTAACTGGGAAAAGCCGAAAGACACAACAAAGTGATGAGATGCCACCAGCATTAAAGCTTAATGTGCAAAGAACTGTATGTGGAGATTTGTAAGTTTCTTTCATTTTTTTCCTAAAATAAGCCTGAATGGACTAGAATGTATACTGTTATTTACAATAAAATATAAATGTTTCAGAGATTATTTCATGACTGCCTTAATGATGATGCATGCAGGTTTATTGAATATCTAAGGACATGGAGAAAATCAATGAGTTGAGAACTGTGGGGCTAAATGCCAGATCTCCCATCTCATGTGGTTTGTGTAGGTCATTATCCTATGTGTACCTGAAGAGTAGTAAACAGAAATGTGCATTAAAACTAAATGCCAAAAGAAGTCAGCGCTAAGTGTATGATTTCATTCTGCTGTATGGTATCTTTACGCACTGATTTTCTGTTCAGAGTAGTTAGGTAGAAGTCGACATCCTGTCTATTGCTGCTTAGTCTGAGAGATAGCCCTGTAGCCTCTTCTGATACACTATTAGCTCATTTTGCTCTGCCAATTTCAAAACAAAACTAGGAATGAGAGTCATACCACATACAAATTGACTGAAATTGAAAAACTCCAGCAATTTACACTAAAAAAATAAGAAACACAACACACACACTCACAGACACACACACACACACACACACACACACACACACACACACACACACACACACACACACACACACAAATTAAAAGTTCTGAATGCCTTGTATCTTTGCCTGTTCGATGCTACTTGAATGATCTTCTCTTCTCCCCTTGTCCAGTCCCCTGTCTTTTCCTTCTCTTTCTTATCCTGGCCATTATGAGTCCTGCATTCAGCTTTGTTTATAATACTTATGTAAACATTGAGTTGCTAATTGTCTGTATGTTTGCTTGCTTTTTATATAGTCACTGGATAACCTGATATTCCCTTTGCAGTTATGACTTTGGCATCAGTCAAAAATGGCAGCAGTTTTAACAAAACTGCAATCATTACAAGAGCGCACAGCAAAAGCACAGAGAACAGTTTTGTTTGGCCAACAACAAGATGTTGCAAAACATACAAAACAAACAAAGAATTGTAGCAGCCTTTACCATAAGGTGGGGGTTATCAGTTGTATATGGCACATATTAGAATGAACAAACTATTGTAATAGGTAACAGCTATACATCTGTTCTACCGTGTGGATCCACTGATACAGTATGAACTAGATATTGATTGTTGAAGTGTTTTCTTACAGCTGCTAAGAACAGATTTGTGTAAATTATATTCTTTAGTAATATAGACCTACTACAAGGAGTTTTATGCAACTGGCACGTGTTGGTAATTTAGACAGTCTCCTGTTTTAGACCCAAATGGGTCATGTTATTCATAAACATAGTTGGTAACTCTACAGAGGGGCTGTGCATTTCGACTATGGTCCTTTGGCATGATGAGATGACTCATAAAGCTGAGTAGTACTTCTGCCGTACCAGAGTACAACGGGTCCTACCAGGGAACTGCAATATTACACACACACACACACACACACACACACACACACACACACACACACACACACACACAGTCACCCATGCAAAGAGACACAGACACTGAGACACTGCCTCTGTCTGTCTGTTTCTTTTTCTCATATATACTCATACACACGTATGCATGCACAAGCGTGCGCGCATGCACACACACACACACACACACACACACAGCACAGCCCCTCGTGATTGGCCAGTACCTAGCTTACCTATATACAACACATCTAGATACACATTCAGAGCTGTAGACATACATACCTAAGAACGATTCATGAGAATCTTGGACTACTTCGGCAGACATGCATACACTACCTCACTTCAATATAACAAGTCGGGGGGCTAAGTTTGGGTGCATCTCCTATTGTCTCAAGCATGCTACCATCACCATTGTTGAGTAGTAGTAGGTATGGCCATACAGAAATGTTATAGTGTACCGTACCCTTCTGTGTAAGTAGTAGCAGTCAGCCACTTTCTTACTGCTTAATCAGGAGCATTGTGTTAATATTTTACCTGACGATTTTGCTTCGATCTATTACGGTAAGCAGCACATCAGCTTGGGATGCACATTGACTGATCACAAGCTGTCCTTGATGTCTGTTGTACATAACTCTGTCTTTATAAATTCAGAACCCTTCTGCAGTCCTCACTCCAAAGAATATATGCCTGTGTGGTGTGGTCAGTCATGCACCATGTCATTTGCATAGATACCTTGCACCTGTCCTTGTAACCTACATGACTATGTGCAGGAACACAGGGAGTTCTAAATTATGTAGGGCTGTTCATGAATAGCCTTGTCCACTACTACATACTTTTACCACATATAAAACTTATTTGTTAGCGGAGCAGGATTATCACTCCTGCCCAGAGAAAACATATTGCAACCAGCTTGTTATTTTATAAAGTGTATGGTTAGGGGTATTAAATGAGGTGACAGTAGTGGAACAGAGAGTACAGTAAAGCATGACTTGAGCTTATAGTATTAACATTAACTAACACAAGCACAGACTGGTAAGTCTGAATATAAAATATATGGCATAAGTACTCATGCTGAGTATGTCCATTCCTTACGTCAAACGTCAGTTTGTGCATTTTTAAATTTGCCCTAAAATTATGTAAGCCTTCGGGACTGTCCATATTCAAATACATTATCTGACCATTTTTTAATCACAGCAGAGAGTGTCATTTCCAATGCTGCATGCATGGCAATCTGTGCAGCAATATGTATGTTACTCCATTAAAGTTCCCTACCTTAACTTCTCTGTAGACATCCATCACTTCACACCTCTCCTGAGCCCATTACTTGTCTTCCTATATCAAATGCAGTGATTCTGAAGACCACATAAACAGCATTACTCTTCAAAGCCAGACCAAGAGGATATACATTTAGTACTCCAAGCTCGGTACTTACATGTTATCATATGAGCCTCTCAACATGTATTTTCTGAGATAACATGTCATCACCAGTTATATAGTCATTCATTCAATTTGTCTCTAGTGGAATAATTTACTAAGATATCTATGCTGCTTTTTATTTCTGTGGTGTGTCACAAGAATGTCATGCTTGTTTATTTAATTCTTTGTTTGTCAAGTAAAACTCATTAAATTCTACTAGCTTCTCAGTGGTATGCTGGGAGTAGGGTTGCCAACCATCCAGAATTCTTCTGGACTGTCCAGAATTAATGGACACTGTCTAGAAAATGAAGACTACCCTTTTCTGGACAGTGTATTGTCTGGAAAAAATAAAATGAATTATCTACAGGACGTTAATTCTGGAAAAAAAAACTTCTTAACACCATGATAGTGGTGTCTTCTCCTTTAAGGAGGACCATGCATTGCACACATGCCACTGCTGAGGTAAACTTATTCCACACTTGTGAGTTTAATTTAAACTAGCCATAGCCATTCTGGTAAGAGACAAGGCAAGTAAGAGTGTGTGTGTGTGTGTGTGTGTGTGTGTGTGTGTGTGTGTGTGTGTGTGTGTGTGTGTGTGTGTGTGTGTGTGCGTGTGTGTATGTGTGTGTGTGTGTGTGTGTGTGTGTGTGTGTGTGCATGTGTGTGTGCCAGGAAAAAATTTGCAGAAGTGGCCATTCGCGGTTTCCAGCTTTCGCTATTTATGTGTCAGCATTTCAGTGTTCAACGAAAAGACACTTCGAGCTTATAATATAGACTTGCTGGGGGGAGCGCACAGGAGGGGCTGCTCTGGGGTGGAAGATCTATTACTCTGCCCCAATTGACCTTGATCTGGCTCTGTTGATGTACATGTCCAGAATTTTTTACATAAAAAGTTGGCAACCCAAGCTGGGAGCACTGGTTTTCTTAAGAGATTCATTCTGAATTCTGGCATTTAGATAGAAACTTATGGAAGTAAAACCAGAACAGCATGTAGCAAGTTATAAATGCACCTTTATTATACATTGATTACAAAATGATAATAAAGTACAAAAACATTTATATTTCCCCTAGTAGTATAAATACCATCTCAGGTCTTACCTGAAAAGCGGCGACTAGCTTAGACTAAGCTGGTTAGCAAAGGACAAATAAGTAAATAAAGAAAGAAAGAAAGAAAAAGAACGTTCTCAGTCTGCATTATAGTTTATAAAAGTATATTTTATCTTTTGAATAGGTGTGTTGTGGAACAGCTTCATTATGTTTATTATTTAGGTTTATCACATTTGTAATTTGTAGTATTTTATAATGAAGTTTACAACACAGACATACATGTCTTTTTACATGTCTTTATCTGTTAACCAGATAAATCCATTAGACATAAATGCCTGTTTCACTGGCAACCTAGCAGCACTGTCTGGTTATGTGACTGACTCAGAGTTATACAGCATACAAGTGGAAACTGAAGGGCTCTATGTTTTGTTTTTTTTTTCATAAAAATGACAATTTTCATTGCTTACCTCCTGCCAAATATTTTAAAATGCAATGATTTTCCTCCAGCATTGTATTATATTTTTGTCTGAATGCATGTGAAAAGAATGAGTTTACTATCTGCCATGACTTTAATACAGTACAATTGATGATGCTATAAACAGAATGTAATCAAAAACACTGATATGTTTACAAGGTGCTAACTACCCCATGTAAAATAAGTATTTCACATCTGAATATGGAAAGATACGCATTACAGGAATACACTTTATGAGGATCGTTTCATATCTGATGCTACTGACTTCCTTAATACATTGATATGTGGCATTATGCTTAAGTATACCAAGCAGATATTTGCCAGATACCATTATATTCATATAGTATTTCTATAAGTTTTGAATGGTCTGCACTCAAGCTGTGAACATTTTCCAACTTCACAGATGGCCTGTGAAAAACACCTTTGACTACTATATAATTATTTGCTCACTTGGATGATCTCATTTCTGGAAAAAAAATCACTTGAACAATTATTCTCCACATAACACTTTCAAGTTTGCAGCTTTGGTCATTCAGCTGTAGTCTTCATGGTGCAGCCAGAAGTTTACTGCAACCCACCACTGTTTAACTTCTGACTATTTTTTCTTTTAATATTCTAAAAGGTCAAGTGAAATCACGCAAGAAGTAGGAAAGAGATAATATTTTTACTGTTTTTCCTTACTAGCTGATGTCATAGGCTGGCATTTATAGGCAACTGTAAAGTAAGTAAGACGAGTGCAAGTAAAGTCATTCTGATTCATAGACCTCCCCCATAACTGCCTACAACCATAAATGTGAACTTTAGGCAGTGACGTCTAGAGAGCAGCATGCTAATTGGTAGTCAGCAGGGTTGCAGGGCTACCCACCCTGCAGTGTGAATGTTGATAATGGTCATTGTTGATGTGATACCCTGACTCCAAGGGCAAAACATAAGAAAGGGGAGTTAAGGATGGATGGATGAGACAGGTGTATGTAATGACAATCACATTGCACTGCCTAGTCAGAGGACTACAAAGAATGCAATTCACAGATATCTGAACTATGTAAGTGCTGGGCAAGGTAGGTATCCAAAGGCATAAGTGCACATGGCTGTGCTTTTCAATAGTAGGAGTATGTGCAAGGTGAACAAAGGGGCTTAACCCTGCACAGATAACAAAGGTAGGTGAGTCATGCTGTGTGTGAATGGGATATGATCATATACCTGCATATATCTATGTTACTCCATGTGTTTGTGTACTTCTGTGTGACTGGGTCCATGATTGTCTATATATTGATGGTTATTGTGTGTGTGTGTGTGTGTGTGTGTGTGTGTGTGTGTGTGTGTGTGTGTGTGTGCGTGTGCGTGTGTGTGTGCGTGTGTGTGTGTGTGTGTATGATTACTTCAGTTGTCCTCTTCATGCCTGTGCTACATAGTAGTGCCGGTGCTAGGTACAACACTGCACAGTTCTCTCAGCTGCACAGTGGAGTGATTCATACTTGTACAAATTCCCAGGTAATTACATGTTTCTTTTTAGGAATGTGCATGACAATGAATCAATAAATGGCACGACAATGCAACTCAGCTCATGAGTGAGTGCAGGGAGAGTAAAGCTACAGTGCCATTAACTATTATATCAGTCATAGAAGGGTTATATTTCTACTGTATAATATATAGACCATTTTGGGAAGAAGTGAAATATACAGAAGTAGATAACTATGCCACATAGATGGATTTCTTTTTATGAGACAGAATACTATTAACATGATAACAATTATATCATAAGGACTATATGTGGTGCAAGCTTGAACCTTTAGCCCTGGAGAGGTACACTATAACACTACAGCCAGGAACGGCAAGTTTTTTTTTTTTAGTTTTAATTTTCTTTCTTTGTAATTCAATTCTTCCTCTTCTATATTATTCTGTAAGTTTTAGTATTGCTTACTATACAGGAAGTATCCTTCTTCCAGGTATTTTTCTTAATAGACATGTTCATAAATCACCCTAACCTTTGTCATTCCCAGCACTCCTGAAGCATCTCAAATCCCTGAACCAAAAACATCACACTTGTCTGGTCATAAGAGCTCCTAAATTACAGCTTGCATGTGCGCATTCCTAAAGTATATTTGCTCAACCTACTCAGTTGATGAGCATGTATAGAAAATATTTTTTTATCCTTTTAAGAGGCAAAGCCACCTGTGCTCCACAGACATTATTAGTTCCTCTCCTGAGGTCACCGCACCTCATAATAGAGTAATCAACAACGATTGTTTTACAGAATTAAATTAGTGTTCTCATATCCAAATTGCAGTTACTGATGCAACTTATTTCTGGTTTCTCTACAGTAAGACTGCCACATTTTGCTCCAATACAAATAAAGAAAGAATGTTTTATTTTTCCTGAACATTGAAAGTAGCAAGGCAAAAGGATAAGGATACAATTTTGATGATAATTTCTGTATGATACAAGTACATTTATTACAGTTAAACAGAAGAAGATATGATTTTTTTTTCAGATTAATGCACTTTAGTGAGCGTTTCCAAGAATAAAAAGTAAAATACTGTCCAAGCAACAGCAGAAAAAAGAGGAAATATCAAGGTGGGAGGAAAAAAGCACCAGCCACAATTTTATGCTTACACATGTAGACACAGCTGGGCTTTCAGAAAGAAATGCTTTTTAGTCCATGCCTGCTTTTTAAATGAATACCCACAAGCTTCACTCCATTAATATTAATGCATAATAGCTTTTCTGATGACTTTTATACCGCAATATTATATCACAATGCTACACCAGCATCCTTTTGCTTAGCTTTTGACATATTTTGGTTAACACACAGACATTTTAATATATAACTGCATTTTATCATTTCTTTTAAAATAACAAAATTACTTATTTACTTCAAGCATTCACCACTAAGTTTATGATAATGTCTGCTTTATACATCAAATATTTTCAAATTAGAACTAGATCTCATTTATGAAAAGATGGCGAGTTGTAACATCAGCAGAAGTGGTGTCCTCTTCTGGCATAGCTTGGCTTTTTAGCACATATGTGGTTAACAGATATGTAAGCCACTGTGAACTTGTGAGTCAATGTACTACAAATCTTTCATGTTGCAAGAAGCCACTTAATACATGTGCCATGACCCTTTGAAAAACAATGTTCACAAGTGCTGTCATATATCAATTTCTGCATTACTCTAAAACCTGTTGTGATGATGTGAGGTAGTACCAGCTGTGCCAGGAGAAGTAGGGCAGTGGATGTGTAATATATGCCAGCATAGTTAGCTGGAAGTTTGTAAAGAATTATATATAATCTGTATATCAAACTAATTTGTACAGGTGCGTGTATTGAAAATATATTTGTAAAGCTGCTTGTGTAAAAAATGTACTAACAGTGGGTCCTGCTGGACAGAAAAGAAATACACCTGTATGTCACACTGTATTGTAACTGTTGAAATTAATATATTGTAACAGATGATACTGGTAGAGAAGAGTTTAGTCTCAGTCTATCCAACTTTGAAAAATAGTTTGAAATTAAATTACCTGGTTTAGGCCACAAAGATTGTATCTTAGAATTATGATTGCAGCCAGAGAGAAAATGTCTGTGAAAACCAGAACTAGGACTAATTGCTACCCTGGAAGGGTGGAAGTTTTTGAAATGGTTTTATGGCTTCCAGAGGCTATAACACATTTTAGCAAACTCTATGTGTGTGTTATGACACATCTGTGCTAGATTCTGGCTCATTTTATAGTAAAGGGGGCAATGTGGGAACAGCGATCAGGTGACCAGATGCATGTGATGTCATTCTATAATCCAGCACTGAAATTATGTTTTTAATACTAGATGACACACAAGTTTCAGGGCATTCTGTTTTGGAACTGACAAGGCCACTCACTCACTTCATCTTGCCTTGTTTTATTAAGTAACTAGCAAACAGTAATTTTTTTAGATCAGTCAGGAAAGTATAGTGAGATTAGTTAAGTATTATTTTTCTGCATCTGTGTGAACCTTTCCATCTATCTTATTTGTAATGTTTCCTAACTTTTCATTGTGGCTGGTCTTTTAGAGAATATGTTGACCTTTGAGAGTACTTATATTTGTTTGGTGACACTGTGGCTGCTCCTGAAAGCCTTGGTGCATTGTTCAAACACTACCATTTGTATTAGTATTAATTTTACCTGGTATAATTGGGTACCCTTGTAAGAGCTTTAGAGTAGCTAGTTTTGGAGTGTTCTGGTGGCAGTATCTACCTCATAGTCTGGGCAGAGGGGGCATAGCTGGTAAATCTGTGCCAGCCTTTCCCAGGTGTGTGTGTGTGTGTGTGTGTGTGTGTGTGTGTGTGTGTGTGTGTGTGTGTGTGTGTGTGTGTGTGTGTGTGTGTGTGTGTGTGTGTGCATGTGTGTGTGCCAGCTACTTGAGGCAGGGACACAGAGCACTGGTTTCACAGAGAGGATGGTGGAGAACTTGGCTTGGAACACTAGGCTGAGGACTCAACTTTACAGCTGTGGTCAGTGTGGCGTCTTGTTTCGGGCCTAGTGAGACAGAGAGAAATTCAGCCCCAGGACAGGAGTGTGTTCCCTGCACACTCTTAAGGGAAATTGTACTTGGTGCAGAGAGCTGCATCTGGAAACACTGTATGTATCTATTTTTGTTCCAAGTGAATATCTCTCACCAGTGTTAGTAGTGAGGATTGAGGCTCCTTGATTAATGACCCAGAAGAGGGACATCACACCTGTATAATGTCCATATTTTATGCAACTGCTTGGGAAGTTTACTTTCTTTTTTCATATTGACTGCATACCCACCCCCGAGTTAATAAAGGTCCATCTTTATAAGCCAGAAATATGTGTATACCTGAATCTCACTTAAATATATGGATAAGCAGTAGTAATACTGAAATATGCGCTCATTTCTCATGGTGTCTAGCTTTTTTGATAGTCTGCAAAGTAAACACTGTAATTATATTTGTTTAATTTTATTATTCAATTTAAGTTGCTTTTTTGGGGGAAAATTTCTACATTCAGGCATTTGACTGTAACAAATAAATACATACATATATTGTTTTCATACAGGAAAAGGTACTGAAGGAGTCTGCAAAAATACCTGTGCAGAAGGCAATAGAGCTTGACTGAATCATTCATAGAATTCCTAAACAAATGAGAGAACTTTGTAACACTCTCTTATAACTAACCATTAGAGGAGCAATGGGCTTCTGTTGGCTGGAAGGAAGGAGATGCAATTCCTCCTCAAAATCATCAGAGTTAAATGCAGTCTGGCATTCATTTCTGACCTTGGTTGTAGGGAAAGATTATTTTTGAAGGAAAAATAATTATAGAAACTATACAAGGCTGTTGGGCAGAAGGTCCAAGGCAGCATCTATTCAAAATAAAAACGATCATGTTAAACAAAAGTAGGAGGGATATTGGGTAATTACAGCATTAGATTAAAAATGAAAAGTTTTAGAATTGCCTTATTAGACTCTCTCAGATGGTTTGCACTTAACATTCACTTCTGTATCACAAAGTTTACGCTTAACATTCACCTCTGTATCACATGGTTTACTCTTAACATTTAACTCTATATCTCTTGATTTACACTTACCATTTAACTCTGTAACACATGGTTTACACTTGAGCGGTGCATGGTTAAAGAGCAGGATATAGAGGCTTATGGCAAAAAGAATGCTTTCAGTAATAAAGATCGTGAAGAGTGAATTAACACATTGGCCGTTCCTGGGTCTACATCTATTAAGTGTACTAATTTCAGACAGATCTAATGGAAGAGAAACCTGAATTAACCACATTGTGAGTGATGAAAAACTACATGTACTACTAAAGCATTATTTTTTAGTTTTAAGGGTGGCTTGAAGATTGGTAAGGATGGGTGCCCCATACATGAGAGAGAGGATGAGGTTGGTAGTAGAGAGGGTAAGTTTAGTTGAGGAGATTAGATAGTGATTGTGGCAGTAAAGCATACCAAGTTTCTGGTGAGTTTCTTAATGATACTTTGAAGGTGGATGTCAAACTTTAGTTGTTCTTCAATAAGGACTCCTAGAAGCTTGGTATGGGGTACTACTTTGATCTGAATCATATTTTGGCTTATTATAGAGAAGGAGTTTTTGTCTATGTTGATGTTTTTAGATGGGATGAATGTCATGACTTTGGTTTTTGGATGCATTGAGCACTAGGTGCTTGTTTAGCATCCAAGCCTCAGTGCTGTTAAAGGCGGCCTGAGTTGCTTGCAAGAGTGTGGAGAGAGATTTAGCAGTGCAAATGATCTTAGAGTCATCAGCATATTGGATAAGTTTAGCATTTGGGATGCAAAGATGGAAGTCATTTATGAAGATATTGAAAAGTAAAGGGCTCAGAATAGAGCCTTGGGGGATGCCTGTGAGGATGTCTTGTTAGGAGGAGGTACAGTTATTCCATTTAATGGCTTGTTTCCTTTTTGAGAGGTAACTAGAAAACCAATTGATAGTTGGGGAGGAAATGTTTAGGTGAGAGAGCTTAGACAGAAGTGGGGTATAGGAAATGGTATTGAAAGCCTTGGATAAGTCTAAGAAAAGGGAAGATACTATATTTCCTGAGTCACGGATGTGGTTGATGTTGTCAAGGAATGATAGGAAGGCAGTGGTGGTACTGTGACTGGGTCTAAAACCATGTTTTGTTGGGATAAGGAGATGATTGTCTAAAAGTTAAGGTAAGAGTTGTAGATGAATACACTTTTCAAGTATTTTTGACATAGGGGAGAGGATGGCTATGGGGCAGAAGTTGGAGATGTCAGTGTTGTTGCCTGCTTTATGTAAGGGAATGGTGAAGGCTTTTTTCTAGAGGAAGGGAACATAGGATTCTTGGATAGAGCAGTTAATTAGAATACAGATGGGGAGAGCTATTTCCTCAGCAGCTAACTTGAGAAAGCTGGATGGAAAGTTGTCAGGGGCATTAGAACATAGTTTTAATTTATTGAGAACTTTTTTATAGTGTTAACAGGGATGGGTATTAGGGACAAGGGATGGGATTGGGTGGTATTGGTAGCAGAAGGAGAAGAGTTGGAGGAGGGAGATGTAGATGGAGCTGATGAATTTTTAGGGAAAGATGTGGTTAGCTTGGCTATTGAGTGAATGAAGAAGGAGTTAAAATTGTAGGCTATGGTGTGGTCTGGAGAGTTAGAATTGGGGCAAGGGTTGTCTTTTCTACTGGGAATGAGGAGGCTAGTGATGCTACTCTAGAATTTATTAGGGTTGTATTTGTGATTATTTAGTAGCTTAGATTAACAGGATTTGCGGTCCGAGGCAATGCATTTTTTAACTAAGTTTCAAAGCCATTTATATTCGGTTAGGGATTCTGGTTGTTTTGGGTCCCTATTATAACAACATAAAGGCAATCTGTCAAACTGCTAAAAAGTCGAATATTCCAGACCTCAAAATTGGATTTGTGGGGAACTGCGCCCCCCATACCCTCCGCTAATTATATATACCAACTCCAATATCACACTACAGTGAGGAAAGGACAAATTTTCCAATCTTCTCTGTACAGCTATCTCACAAAAACAATCTCGAGGTCCAGAATATTTGACTTTTCAGCCGTTCTACAGAATCCCTTTTCTTTCATCTAATAGAGACCCAGTGTTTTATGTTTTTGGTGGAGTTTCCAAGATTTGTCATGGGCATGCATGTGGGTTATGGTATCTTTGGAAAGCCATGGGGCAGTTTTGGATTTGAAATGACTGAGCAGAAATATGTCAGGTGAGATTCAAAATAAACCTATGCAAAGTACAGCTCTTGACTTAACAGTAAAACAGTAGGAAAAGGATGTGGGGTGATTGTCACACATAGCTTAGACAACAGTGCAAGTGAGGAGGCTGTGATGCTGACAAACAGAAAGATGGATATATCTTCCACTGAGCAGTTTCAAGAAGTTAAGAAGTTATGCCCTACCAAACCTGCAGCTGCCTAGCTCATACCTTGCACTATCTATGCAATGGCCTGGAGATCTTTCACTAAGAAAGAGATACAATGCTGGAAGAATCTAGAAGAAAACCATAATTACATGAGCAACCTTTAAAGCAGGAAAGCTGCAGCACCAAGCAAATGTCAGTCAGGGATAGAAATTTTATATAAAAGAACTAGAGCAAGAGGGAATTTATAAATATCTGGAACTGATGAAGGATCAACAGTAAAACATGAGCAAATGTGAATAAAATATAGTAAGGAATATTTTAGAAGACTAAAATTAATATTGAAAACAGCTTTGACATCTAGGAGCAAAGTCTAGGCAATAAACCAATGTGCTCTTCCTGTCCTAACTTACAGCTTTCGAGTGATCCTTAACTGTCCCCAAAATGTATTCGATCAGTTGGACAGGAAAACAAGAAAAATGCTTCATGTTTATCAAATGATTTATAAAAATCAGTGTATACCAATATTATATATTCCCTCTACTGAAGGAGGTATGGGCCTCCTCAAAATTCATTGCATGTATAGATCTGCAATCATAGGACTGCATACATATCTGCTGACCTCACAAGCTCTAAATGTAGTGAAAGTCTTAAAACATAAGGAGAATAAGACTAAGATGACTTTCCTGCTTAGTTTAGCACAAGCACATCAGTGTCGAGCATGAATGGAAATCAAATCAGTAGTTAAAAATCAGGCAGCAACTGAATTTGCCAAAAAACAAAAGAAAGAATATAAGGTGATGGATCAGATGAGAAGGCAAGGAATGTGGAAAATGCATAAATACAGTTGCAAGTAGAGAAAACTTTTGAAACAGCCTCATGTCGATTAGGACTGAATGCAGGAATGGTTATGGAGAGGTGAATTTATACCAGAAGATGAACGGTTAATATTGGCAGCCCAGGATAGTGGACTACATACACATTGATACACAAAGCCCATTGAACATGTGGGAGAAACAGGGAAATGCAGGTTTTGTAAAACAGAATTGGAAACAGTTGCACATCTTGTTGCTGGGTGTGCTACACTAATGGCAGAAGGCCTGTATACTGAAAGGCATAATAATGTGGCAAGACTGTTGAATTGGGGATTGTGCAAACCTTATAATATTGTAGTTGCTGAGAAACACTGGCAACATGAGCCACAATGCATTATAGAAAATGAAGTTTTTATCACATGGAATCACCCATTGCCAAAAGTTCAAAAATAGATGCAAGAAACCCAGCTATAGTAGTCCTGAATAAGAAGATAACAGTAGCATTGATCATTGAAATTGCTACACCCAGTTATTATAGTATCTTGGTTACAGAGAGACACATTCATAAAATACCAGGATTTATAGGCAGAAATGAGGGCAATGTGGGAGAAGGATACCCAGACAGTTCCAATAGTAGTAGAGCAATGGGTCTTATAAAACAGAATTTACAATCGTATTTAGATATGCTGCCGATACATGTAACTCCATATGAATTGCAGAAGGAGTAAATTCTGGGCACATTGTGGGTGCTGCAAAGAGAACTTCTGGATAACATCAAAGACTGAAACAATACTAATTTCATGAACTTTAATCATGCTATGACTTAGGAATGGGGAACCCAAAAGACTTGGAGAAATTAAAAGGAGAATCTCCTATCTCCAACCTTTTGTGTCCTTAGATAGGAATAGTTTGCTCAAGGTAATACTTAGTGTAGACAATACCAGTTGCTCCAGCATAGGTGTTAATGCCTCCCAGAACAACTCCAGCAGATCCTTCCCTTCTAACCCTGGGTAATTGATCCAGATCAACTGTATCCACACTGCATAGCACCCCTCCCCTGGCAACAGGCATAAACACCCAAGTGGATTGCTGTGATGTAGTTAGGAATATTGGGCACTCCTAATTCTCCATGGTTCTTGAGAAAGAACAGCTTGTTCCAACTCACTCTAGGTTTGTCTCCCAAACTAATTAACTTTCTCATTCAGCCAACTATTTTAGCTATTATCCCCCTGAGGTGGTGGAGTCCAAAATCCTTGGCCCAAGTATAACATGTGAGATAGCACATCCTATTGGAGCTCCTGGACTCTTTGAAACAAGTCCAACCTCAGCAGATTCCAATGTTGTAGATTCCAGTGAACTTTACCTGGTATCTGGTCATATGATTTATGCTGGGAACTTACATATGTGTGTTTCAACCATATGCATAGATACTTTATTCCTTGTCCACCCCAAAATCCACAGGTTCTCATTTGCCATCAGTTGAGTTAGGTCCATATTTAGAGTTAAAGTTTTCATATTTAGCATATTAACTCCATGTATCAAAAATGACCCATATCTACTAAGAATATCAAAAAGCAGGTTCAGGTCTCCCTCAGAATTATGTCACTTGCAAAAAGGGCTATCTTAAGGTCTAAAAGACCATACTTGTAACCTTGCTGTCCTGAACGTCTAATGGAAATAATCAAAGGCTCAAGATAAATTGCAAAGAGGAATGTGGAGAGAGGCAGCTCTGTCTTGTGCCAATGGTGATCTGTACCAATCCAGACAAGCTGCTGCCACTTTAACCCTAGAGTTCCTCTAACAACTGTCCCATGTCATCGAGGAACCCATTTTTAACAAAAGCCAAAATAAGTAAGGCAGTTCAACTCTGTTAAAACCTTGCTCTACATTTAGGGAGACTGCCACTAGTTCCTTACCTGTGTGCTGTGTGTCTTGTATTGTCATCAGGGCTCTCAAGATATTATCAAATGTTAATTTAACTTCCAAAAACCCACATAGGTCTTGAATGGAGTTGTCAACCACCTCAGCCAACCAGGCAGCCAAGATCCCCATAAACACCTTGTAATCATGGTATACGACCATACTTTGTCTATAAGAACCAGGATACTCAGGATTCCTACCCTCTTTTGGAAAAGTCACACTTATTTCCTCTTTACATGATCGGGGAACCTTCTTTGTTTTCAAGATTTGGTTCATCAATTTTGCCCATGAATGAATTAACTTACCACCTGCTAATTTCCACAGTTCTATAGGAAGTCCAATAGTCCCTGGGATTTTATTGTTTGCCTCTGTGTTCTATTAGTCTCTTAATGTCTCAGCTACCAGCTTCCTAGCCTGATTTTCCTCCAAGTAAGATGTTTAATAATACTAGCTATCCATCTCTGCCCCATGTGTTTAACCTGAGTATTCAGTAGTGCATATTTAAAGATGTTCAAATTCTTCCAAAATTTGATGTTCAGTAGTCCAAGTGTCTCTTGTTTCTGTAGACACCAGACAGGGGATAACTCTGTTTACTTTTTATTGTCTTAACCTATTTGCCAATGCCTCAACGTCTTGGGCATCCATATCAAACATATCCCTCACTGCTGCTTCTTGTTTGAAATAACCTTTTGTACTCATCTGTCTTAAGCTTTCTAAGTAAAACTTGCAGGTCCTCCCATTCAGGTTCATTCAGGGTGACAGTGCCAAGTTGCAGGTCTTTGGGTCTCACAAATGTTGCTTTCTAGTTTGTCTAGACTTTCAAATGGTAGGTCCTTCCTTCTCCTGAACTATCTGCCTCAGATTCTCCTTTAAATGTTCTAAGGCTGCAATCATTTCATCCCCTAACGTATTGCCTTCTAGTGTTTGTTTTGGCCAGCTTCCTTAGTTGGTATTATTTAGATTATACACTGAAAAACACCAGTGCCTTAAACTCCTATACGAGGTACCTAGATTAATATCAAATATATGTAGGCATGGTCTGATATCCATACAGGGCCCAGGAAAAAAGGGGTCAGTTTGTGTTGGAATTCTTGAAATAGGAAAGTATTGTGTAGTCTAGACCAATATTTATATTTAGCTCTGCAGAAGATACATCCTCCCTTAACAGCGCATTTCTTAGTTGACCAAACGTCTATTATACCTAAACTTTTTATGAGGTTACTTACCCCCTTCTCAGCCCTTTTAGCCCAAAGTTATTTCTGGGTTTCTTATCCTAGGCAAAAAGATAAGGTTCAAATCTCCTATGATCAATAAAATATTTTCATGAAATCTAATTATTTGTAAGATTGCCTGTTGGATCCAGACCACTTTAGACCCTGGAGGCATATATATCAAGGCTATTGTTAGTTCTTCATTCCCAAATATAGCCTTCTTTGCCACTTAGCACCCCCAGGGTATCTAAGGTAGTTAAGGATTTCAAACTGCAGCCCTTTCCTTGCCAGAATCGTTGAAACCTTCTTATGGGTACTCTGATTGGAGGAGTCAACAAGCAACATATAGCCCTACTTGTCAGCTTCTGGTGTTCCTCTAAACTCAAGTGGGTTTCCTGGAATGTCACCACCTTGGCCTGTAGCCTTTTAACTTCTTTCAAAACTCTGTCCTTCTTTATTGGGTTAGTTAATCCATTTATGTTCCAAGACAAAAACCTAATTCCCATTTTGAGGTAATTGACCCCACTGTACACTTTTGTACATCAACCCCTCCCCAAACAATTCTTAAACTATTGTAGACTATATACAAAGTTTGATCACTTCCAAGGTGATGTTTCACTGCCCTTATTAGCATGACCTGCCTACCTCTATTCCTGCCCCATCAGAGAAGAGTACTAGAAAGAAAACTGCAATTTGAAGTTTTAGCTCCCCTTCCCTCACTTTTATGTTTGACTCACATTACATCTTAGATGTTCATCGTGTTTCACTGCTGCAGTCATTACAGTTGGGTTATCCTGCCGTCAGGTGGTCCTGCAGTCGGCCAGAGTTCCAAAGTCTTGGACCAGCATCAGTTGCTGTCGCTTCTTCCCTGATGTCAGTGGGCCAGGGGTATATAAGATGCAGCAGACGCCATTTTCTTCAGTCTTTCTTGCCACGTGGTGCCCAAAGCAAAAGCAGTTCGCAAGTGCCGGTCGGCCGACTCCTGAGATTTTCAATTCGAATTTCAGAACCAAAGTCTTCTACAAAGCTAAGTACCCCGTTGGAGAAACTTTTTCTTGCCTCAGACCGATGTCAGTAAAAGATAATAATTGTATTTCTTGTGGGAAGCAAATACCTCATAAGGATTTTCATTCTTACTGTATTCCATGCCTAGGCCCAGACCATGACATCACTAGTTGTCGGCTTTGTGCTAGATTTAACAAACGCACTAGTAAATGTCGGTTTGATTTTGCTCACCATTACTTTGGCCGAAGGTTTAATTATACCATGCCGTCGGAACAACCGACGACCGGAATACACAAAAAAACGCAAAGACAAGGATAAGGACAGGCATCCGAGGCCCAGAACTGACGATGAAGCCTCTTCTAGGCCAGTCGCCGGTTCACCAGTTCTCAGTGAGGTGCTTTTGCAGCCCCTAACACCTGCTACCTCAGAGGCACAGGCCGCCTCCGACTCCCACGTGGAGATGTCTAGGCCTCTGGATACTCAAGGTGTTGGGCCTACGGAAACTAATCCTTCAGATGGGTCCGGAGCTGCTGAGCAGGCATCGGCTTCTGAGGGTGTTTTCAGACCTTCACAGCTTACCATAAAAACTACAGCCAAGTCTAAGACTCCATTAAAGACAAAGAAGCAAGTACAGCATTCACCTGGACAGGCCTCCATGCCTAAAAAACAAATGCTTAAAATGGCCAAAGACATAATTACTCTGATAAGGGGTTCCCATCCCCTTCCTGATAAAAGGCCTAGGCAGGATACAGACTATGATTCCTCTGACCAGGTTTCCATTTCTTCTGATTCCTCTTCGGACCATGGATACTCTTTACCCCCCTATGAGGACTCAGATGCTGAAGAATCTATTCCTTCAGCCTCTCCTCCTGAGGATTATTCTTTTGGGGAAACTTTACATACCATGAGGGAGCATTTCCATTGGGAGGGCCAGGATTACTCAGAATCCAAGAAAAGGCTCAGAGACTTTCTCTTATTACCTCAGCACAGACCCCTGGCTATTCCACCAGTGTTAGATATTGTGGATGATGTGTTCTCTGAATCCAGTTTAAATCCTGATTCTTTGCCCCCTGCACGAGTCAAGCCAGACAGATACTACAGAGTCCCTGACTCTCACAAATTTCTTTATAAAAACTCTGCTGCTGATCCAGAAACTATTTCCCAGGGTCCCAAGGGGGTAAAGGCTTCCACAGCTAAGAATCCAGTTCCCTCTGACAGGGATTCTAGAGCATTAGACAGATGGGGGAAGAAAGTTTACACTTCAGCAACTTTAGCAGTAAGGGCTTTAAATTGCCAGTTCCACATGCTTAAATATCAGCAATATTTAATGTCTCTGTTAAAACAGAAAATGATTACAGTTTCAGAACATCCTGACTATAAGGAAATGCAGGAATTATTGCATGCAGCTGAACACATGGGAAAACATACTTTGCAATGTGGATTTGATTCATTAGAGGCTTCCTGTAGAGCAGCAGTTACAGGATCTGTGATACGAAGGCATGCTTGGTTAAATGAACAAGCTTTGCCTGATAATGTTAAGGCTAAATTATTGGATGCTCCTTTACAGCAGGATATTCTATTTGGTGTTAAGGCAGAAGAGGTATTAAAGAAAATGGAGGATAAGGCAAAATCTATGCAAACAGTAAAGGATTTCTTATAGGTACAGCCACCTCGATTTAGTAGAAATTGGCCTTCAAAAAATTGGTCCTTTCCAGTGTCAGACAGACCACAAAGAGGCAGATACAGATGCCCAAGAGGCAAATCTCAGCCCCAAGGCTCTTACAGACCACAACATTTGGGTGCTACTACCCCGAAAGGAGGTGAAGGCAAGTCACAACCTTACAGGAAACAGTCCCAATGACTTCCCCCTTCAAATGCCAAACTCTTTTCTTTTGGCAGCTCCCTTAGGGGGAAAACTAGCACTTTTTTCACAAAGTTGGCATATAATCACCCAAGACAAATGGGTTCTGAACATTGTGTCTCAAGGTTACAGGTTCCACTTTCACACTGTACCAAGGCTAAAAGGAATGCCAAACCTGCCACACAATCAATGGGCAGAGGCACGAAAACAAATTACAGCCCTCATGGACATGAGAGCTATCCAAAAAGTGCCACAACAGGAACAGGGACAAGGATTTTACTCAAGACTCTTCTTGGTTCCCAGAAAGGACAAAGCCTGGAGACCCATACTAGACCTTTCTACTCTAAATACTTACCTGGAGGTTCCGAAATTCAAAATGTTGACACTACAGCTGCTTCTTCCCATGCTGGGCAAGAAGGCTTGGCTTGTTACTTTGGACCTCAAAGAGGCATACCTGCATGTCCCTATCAGACAAAATTGCAGAAGATACCTCAGATTCATAGCTGGTTCAATGCATTATCAATTCTCTGCACTGCCCTTTGGCTTATCTACTGTGCCCAGGGTCTTCACAAAGTTCCTGGCACCAGTAATTGCATTTTGTAGACAAAAAGGAATTCAAATATATCCATACCTGGACGACTGCCTTATTCAAGCAGAGAGCAAGGACATTCTTCTAAAGCATCTGGCGTTTGTAAGAAAGTTGCTAATTTGCCTAGGGTACACAGTAAATGAAAAGAAATCAAAACTAGTGCCCTCACAAGAGATAATATTCCTGGGTGCCAGCTTAAATACAACGGCCCAGATGGCTTATCTCATGCCAGACAAGCAAGGACAACTGACTCAGTACTTTCAATTGATGGCAACAAAGACCCAACTCCCTGCAAGAAAAATTCTGCAGGCCTTGGGATTCATGGCATCTTGCATTCTTCTAATTCCATATGCCAGACTGCATATGAGGAAATTACAATGGTACCCAAAAAGTGTTTGGACTCAGCACTGTCACAGTTTGGAAGCAGTAATACCTCTAATTCCCTGCCTACAACAGGAGTTTCGATGGTGGGCACAGGCATGTCACCTCAACAAGGGACAGCCTTTCACTCTACCCACAGCCAGGCAGACACTAACAACAGATGCTTCGGATTACGCCTGGAGAGCACACATGGCAGGAAAATGTATTCAGGGCAAGTG